>NC_141625.1:1837906-2137906 GCF_047967505.1 Dipteris shenzhenensis
TCATGGGAGTCCATGTGATCTAGATGAAAAAAATCAGTGATAGAGCTCTGGGAGGGATCAGCCAAGGAAAAAGTCTGCTCCTGTCTCCGTGCTCGAAGTATCCTCTCGCGGTGTCTGAGCACCTCATGAATGAAACCTGCCAAACATCGCTGGTCTGGGTAGGAGAGGAATCGGGCCAAAATCCCATAGCTATCTCTGAAGAGGCAGTAGAAATGCCCTCAGATCTCATAGTAAACAAGACACCTGAAGGCGAAGTGCTCCTCTATCTCAACCTCCTGCATGTCACATAATGTGCATATGCGCCTCGATACAAAGTCTATGTGAAGAGACCTAAAACTACCCAATAGAGATCCTCAGTGAGTGGGGTAAGTAGATTTGTGTGTATCCTAAGGGGGTCAATGAAACCCTCCTTTGTGATATGTAAGCAGTGATCTCTATATAAGCTAAGCTTCACTGGGAGTTCACTCGGTCCCAACCACGTCCGAAATGTGTGTAGCCATAAGACATCTTCACAGATAACCTAGTTGACCTCGTGTGATAGAAGGGGAGAAAACAGAGCATCCACGCTATATTGGAAGGGAGGTAGTCTATCCCCATGGAGCCCCAATCGCTCAAACCATCTCTCTGTGTGTGCATACTAGCACCTCTGGTCCCCTCCTGCTACAAGTGCCATGGAAGAGCACAGTGCTAGCCATGGTATCTTGCTAGGCCCAAAGGTGTAATCCCCATACTCCTTGACTTGGTACAGATACTTAATGGCTTGAAATGCAGCATCTAGCTATAATGGGGGTGACACAAACTCATCCTGAATGATCTGGTGAGAAACGTATGACTTACCACGAATCATGTGTGATAACATGAGAACCTATAGCCGCTCCACACAGGCCTACTCTGTATCCGACAAGTCTGGCCCCCAACATGGGTTGCCGTTCATCCCCATGGGACAGACCAAGGAGTTGAAAAGCAAGCCCTTAGTCTGTGGATCCTAAAAGTGCGAGTGGAAGCAGTGCCTCTCTAGTCTAGCCAATGAAGCATGTCCTCTGCCCAAGCATGCCTGCATCACGGGTCTCATAGTGAAGATGGGTCCGAAAAAGATAACCCCAAGATAAGTGTATGATGAAACTATCTTGATAGGTGACCCATCAAATGTGAATTACTACTCGCACATGACAGCTCGAGATGTATTGATTGTAACCTTGGTTTTACCCAGGTTGACCTTCAAATCATGAGACTCACAGAAGGACTGTAGTGCATCAAGTTGTCTTTGGAGCCCCTCTACTGAGGGAGACAAAAGAGCCACGTCATCTATGTAAAGCAATATTCAGATTAGCGTGCCCGCAAGAGAGCAACCATCCCCCCTATGTCTGCATCACTGTCTCAAGCTCCTCAATGTAGAGGCCAAACAAGGTAGGTGATAATGGACACCCTTGTTTGACCCAATAGTGCTCATGATCTCGTCTTTCCATTTAGATCCTGCCCAAACTCTGCCTGAAACTCTCTTGTAAAGTGCCATGACAGCCCAAATGATCTCCTGGTCATAACCCAAATCTCATAATCGTGTCAAATGCCTTGTAGAAATCTACAAAGCAATAGTAAATCCTCTGCTTCATGCCCTCGCCTCCTTGATGATACACCTGAGCGTGAGAATGTGGTCCATGGTTCCATGATCACACTGGCTGTTCTGCTGCTCTATGTCCTCAACACTCCGCAAATTTGTTGACCTCGGAATTAAGTACTAATGCATAAATCTTGGACATGACATGTCCAATCATAATGGTCCTGTAGTTCTTTGGGCTCATGGGATCCCTTGCCTTGTGGATGGGTGAGATAGTGTTAATGGTCCAGGTGCATGGAAACCCCAAACAAACAGCTTCATTAAAGAGCTTTGATAAGATCAGGGCTAGGAGGTTAATCCCATATGCAATGAACTCAGTGCATAGTCCCTCATGATCCTTCGCTAAGCCATTATGAAGTTTCATTACATCATCCTTTACCCCCCCTAGTGAAGAGGGTGCAAGATGTGGGGTGTGGCATATGTGAGAGGTTAGGGACTAGCTCATTTGGGATGTCATAAAGTGTGTGTGCATAATCATACCAAACCTGAGTGTAAGTGAGTGGTGAGGGGGACCGTCCCTCTAGAAATCTCCACCAAAAGTCCTTAGAGTTGTTACTAAACAAAATGTTCAGTAGTTCCTCCTCGTTCCGGCAAACGAATTCTAGTTTCTTTCTACATACTAGTTGACGATACTTGCATAGCGTCTCTGGTTCGCTCGAAAGACTGTTTATCTGAGCTAACGGCGTAAATCCTTACACTCATTATCATACGAGCTATTATAGAGTACGGTCCCAGGGGGTGGTGGGCGGGTGGAGCGGGTGGTGTGAGGGAAAGCATGAAGGGCAACCTCGTGTAGTGAGCAAGTGACCAGGGCACCACGATCCTCTAATAGGGGTATGAAATCAATACAAGCGAGAAGTATGTATAGGCGATCAGAGTAAGTAGGTGAATGATCGCGGTCAAAGCATATATCATAATAGGTGGAGTAAGAACTCAGTGGGGTGGAGGGCACTGTGCGATGGGGAGTGGAAATGCTAAAGAAAAGATAGGTATGATCAGCCCCTGGAGGGAGAGTTGCTACAGTAAAATCACTGATGCGAGATGTGAAGGCAGGGGATCCCATGACATAATCAACAACGTTGTAGCATCCGCCATGTGGAGAGCACGTGAAACCACTTGAGGCGGGACATCTATCAAGACCATTATAATTAATGAGATCATGTATCTGCCGAGGTCTTATAGGGCCTACCCATAAGATGTGATCGGACCTCGTCTATCAGTCGTCGATACCCGTAGCATACCTACATCCTCAAGGTCAATGTCTGGCAGTAGAGTGGAATCATCCCTGAAGTCGAGGAGTGGTACCTGAGGGGGGGGGGGAGAGAGAGAGAGAGAGAGACACACACACACACACACACACACACAAAGAGAGACCCATTTACAAGTACTATGAACTTATAGTTGAGACGTAGTATTATGGACGTCTAATTGTGAAGTACTATCCATTGCATTTTGAATGACACTTGAGAGAGAGAGAGAGAGAGAGAGAGAGAGAGAGAGAGAGAGGATAGCTAAGTAAAGAGCAAAAAGTCATGGTAAGAGAGAGAGGGTGGGGTTAGAGAGAGATGAGGAGGTTGGAGAGAGAGGATGTGGAGAGGGGTAAGTAGAGAGGGGGGAAGGGGGCGGTTTGGAATGGAGAGAGAGGGGATAAATAGAGAGGAGAGGATATAGAGAGAGAAGGACATAGAGGGAAAGAGGGGAGGAAGGTGGAAAAGAAGAGAGAAAAAGGAGTGAGGGTTAAGGTAGGGTGTGAAGGGAGAGAATTAAGGAACAAAAGGGAAGGGGACTAAGTGTGTGTGTATGTGTGTGTGTGTGTAGAGAGAGAGAGAGAGAGAGAGAGAGAGAGATTCATCATGGATCTATGAGAAAGAAAGAAAGAAAAAAAGAATATTATAGTCTTCGGAAGACCGATGGGTCTATTAGACTGTGAGCAACCTGGTACGCACAAGTTGTGGGGGTGGAGCTACTAAACGAGCATCCATAACAATGTAGAATGTAGAATGCAAAAAATACAAAATGATAGTACCAAGTACCACATAGTCATGCCAGTGGTCGACTACAAATCACCATCATCATCATCATCATCATCATCATCATCATCATCATTATCATCGCCATCAAGACATCAGGGTGGATGAGGCAATGGAGGCATGAAATCAGTGATAGAGTGTTGTCGGTGGGGTTGCTCATGGGTGCAGCTCTATGACGTCTCCTAGTCATAGCTCTGCATCTAACAAGGCCCACAATATCCCCTATCGGTCAGGATCCAACTCTGAACAGAGAGGGGATGTCTCCAAGTGTAATCTATGCATCAACCCTCTGTCTCAGTTGTTGTCGAGTCACTAGCTCTAGATTGCGATAGTGTCGAAGCCTCATCTCGTGGGTATCCATGTGATCTGGTAGGAAAAACTCCATGATAGAGCTCTAAGAAGGGTCTGCTAAGGAAGAAGTCTACTCCTGTCTCCGTGATCAAAGTATCCTCTCTCCGTGTACCTCATGCATGAAGCCCGCCAAATATCTCTGGTCCAAGTAGGAGAGGAACCGGGACAAAACCCCAAAACTATCTCTGAAGAGGTAGTAGAAACACCCTAGGATCTCATGGTAAACAGGGCACTTGAAGATGAATTGCTCCTCCATCTCAACCTCCTTTATGTCACATAATGTGCATATGTGCCTCTCCCTGGGTATGCCCTCTGCTCTGCCGCTCTCAATACAAGGTCTATCTGAAGAGACCTAGAACTGCCCAATAGAGATCCTGAGTGACTGGGGTAGGTGGATCTGTGTATATCCTGGTGGGTCGATGAACCCTCCTCTGTGATGTGCAAGCAATGATCTCTATAGAAGTTGAGCTTCCCTGGGAGCTCGCTTGGTCCCAACTAGGTCTAGAATGTGTGTAGCTATAAGAGATCCTCACGGATTACCTGGTTGAGCTCGTGTGATAGGAGGGGAGAAAACAGAGCATCCATACTATACTAGAAGGGAGGGAGTCTATCCATGTGGAGCCCTAGTCGCTCAAACCATCTCAGTGCATGCATACCAGCATCTCTGGTTCCCCCCCGTCACAAAAAGTGCCATAGAGGAGGACAAAGCTAGCCAAGGTAGTTTGTTGCACCTAGAAGTGTAATCTCCGTACTCCCTGACTCGGTACAGATACATGATGACCTGAAATGCAACATTAGGGTAGTATCTAGTTGTAATATCTAGTTGTAATGGGGATGACCCAAACTCAGCTTGAATGATCTGGTGAGGAACGGATGGCTTACCGTGAATCATCCGCGATAGCATGAGAACCTATAGCTGCTCCATGTGAGCCCACTCTATATTCGAAAAGTCTGGCCCAAGGGCTCCCATGCATCCCCACTGGGCGGGCCAAGGAGTTAAAGAGCAGCCCCTTGATCCGTGGATCTTGAAAGTGCAAGCGGAAGCATTGTCTCTCTAGTCTAGCCAATGAAGCGTATACCCTACCCAGGTGGGCCTGCATTACATTGTTGCTAGTATAGACCCCCCATTTCGTAATAAATGCCATCTTATCCTTGTTCTCTTTAGACATATGCTTCTGGTTGTATCCATTAAAACCATCCAAAATACTATACATTTTGTGATTCACAAAAGCATCCAACAAAGTATCATAGAATGGTAGGGGAAATGGATACGTTATTGTTGTTGCATTCAGCTTTTGGTAATCCACACAAATCTAGAGCTTCCAATTCTTCTGTGGAACTATGTGACTATCGGAGACAACTAGGTTACCTTATCCATTGGATAGATAAATCCCACCCTTAACAACTTGTCAATTTCCTTTTTAACCTACTTCATAATTTTTTATTCATTCGATAACGTTAGTGGATTACTGATTTGGCTTCTTTATTTAGATTAATATGGGGAACATAGAGGGTTAGATCCAATCCTTTCATGTTCATGTACTCCCATGCAAAAATATATTTTTATTCCTACAACAACTCGACCAACTCCCATTGGAATTCTCCTATAGCAAGCATGCTTAGCTTTACTAGTTTTGCTGTTCCCATATCAAATTTCTCCAAATCATCTTCTTTTAGGTGGGATATCTACTGCATCTAGTCTTAATATGCTGGTTTGGCCTTCAATATCAATTGCTCTTCATATTTTTGATAGTGTGCTATCTGCCCCTCATCTGGTACTATATTCAGCATGGTAGGTTGAGCCTCCTCTAGTTCAAATGCTTCCTTTGGAACCAGATCTTTGACTTTTACTATGTGAACCTCTATAGTGGGCTATTTCCCCTAGATCCTTTGCTAAAACACTTCTTCCACATCTATCTCAAACTGTGGAAGCACAGATGGATTTGCATCTAAGAACTTTTGTTTCTCATCATCATCTAGTTCAGTCCCCATGTTCACCCCTTGCGCCATGACAAGTCGTTCTTTTTTCTTCAGGGCCATACTTGGGATCATATCCATTTTAAGTTTCCTCTTGCCATTCTATATTGTGATCATTGAGGACTGCCAATCCTACGTCACTCTGGTGGCTTTAAACCAGGGCCTACCCAACAACATGGGATAGTGCACATCTTCTTCCTCCATTTGCAGGACCAAAAAATTTATGTGGAATCCCATTCCCTACATGTAAGTTAACTGATTATTATGAATTATGGCAATTGGTTGAATTCTCCTTTGATCCACCATGCGGACCTAAAATGAGGCAAGCTCACAACCAAAAAGTTCCAATCTCTTGAACATGTACTCTGGTAGGATGTTTACTCCCAAACCTCCGTCAAGCAACACTCCTTCCAAATTCTAGCCTTGGTACTTCACTTTTACTACCGGTGCCATATAATCCACATCCTCTCATTCTGCTTGGCATGCAAGTGATAGGGTGGTATGAGTTGATAGGGTATATTGGCGATAGGGTGGTATTGGTGTGTCCTGATACAAGTGATAGGGTGTATGAACTCCCTAGGTTTGAATTCTTTGTGAGGATACATCAAATCTACCACCAGCCATCCATAATAGGCTCTTTACAGAAAACTTCTCTTTTGACTCCTTTAAGGCCATCAACATCCCTTCTGAAAAGTTTTCCAATGCAGGAGCTTTATCATAAACATGAACCATAGGGATTACCTCCTTCTCCTTCAATGGTACTACACTGGTTCCAAAAGGATTGAATTCAGCTTCCCGTAACTCTTGTGTAATTGGTCGTCCTTCCCCTTGTTGTTTGCCACTATAAGCTTGCATCTTCTCAATTTGCTTCAAGGTTGTCATTCGGACCTCTTCCTAGTCTTTCCACTTCAATCGCTTTCCTTTATTTGGTAATGCTTTCACTTTATCTTCCCAAACCGGACCCTTAGGCCGCATCACGACATACACATTAATCTTCTCTAACTCAGTATACGATAGCTTTCCCTACTTCGTGCACTCGAGCAATCGCACTATTGCAACTCATATAGGTGAGCTATGGACTTGGTCTGACATACTATTGTGTCGCCCCATTTTTTTATCACACCACATTTGTTTGGTGCCAGTGGCAACTTCTACTTAGGCGATCTGCATTCTTGGTGGCCAGTGCATAATTTCTAATCCTCTCTCTGTCCTATGTTTGCACCATAGTGGGCAATCCGACGAGCCTTGACGATGCCCGTCCTCCAAACACCACTTGTAATATTTGTTAAGTCTGGAATTTTGTTGGCCCCACGCTATTTGTGGATTCCAACTACCTCTCTAATTCCAATTGCCTCATTGATTCTACTTGTTTCTCTGCTAGATTTGGGCCACATTTTGTGCTGACACTGGATCAATTGTTACCTGGTTGACTTTTATTTCCCATGCATGGGGTGCCTGATGTGCCAAATTGGGCATTTGGATTGTACTAGCAAAACCTCTATTAGATGGTTCTTAAAAAGAACACATTTCAACTGGGATGTTGACTTGGTGGCCCCCAAACTCTTAAGTTTTTCTTCTAACAATTTCTCCATCTCATTGCCTTTCTTCTTTGCTTTCTTCTTTTCCTTTTTGGATTTCTTTGACTCCTTTTTGTTTGATTTCTTCTTCTTATGCTTCCTCTTCTTCTTTCACTCACTGTCTTCATCCTCTGAATCACTTTTGGAATTGTCACTCTCTGATTCTGTGTCATCATTCATATCATTGCTACTGGATTCATCTGTGTTTGAATCTAGCCACTATCTAACTCATCGTCCTTGGATCGACTTTTAAAAATCCATGCTATTGTTCTGCTCTTTTGGTGGCATCCACCAATTCATTAAAGCCATTTGGGCCTCAAATCTACAATCTGCTCACGCAATGCAGATTTCCTTTTGTAATCCCTTTGCAAAAGTACTCCACCAACATCTTTATTGTGGGTCTTTCCACCACATCTAGCTGTGCATTGAGGTTTTAGACCTTCTATGTATATCTTCCACCATAATTTTCTTCTGACGGAGCTCTCACAACTTCCTACGGATATCATTTGGTGTTTTTTGTTTATGGAACTTATGTAGGAAAGCTATCTTAAGTTCCTCACGGTCTATAAATTGTGCTAGGCCATACAGGCTGAACCAACGCATAGCCCTACTACTCAAGGTACAATCAAACTATTGTAACTTTTTAAGATCACCAAACATATTATCAAAGCCTCTCACTTGCCACCATCGGGTTTCAAATAGTGCCACATGGCTATTTGAATCATTCTTCTTCCAACCCTTATATTTTGTGAACTTGGACTTCAGGCTTGATGTGTTCAGATTTATTGGATGGACTAGTGGAGCCAGTGGAATAGGTGGTATTCGTGGAATTGGTGGTACTATTGGCACTATCGGCAATTGTGGTACCGCTAGCACTACTACGACTCTCAGCACTTGTGGCACTGCTGGCACTATTGGCACTATTGGCACTGTCAGCACTTGTGGCACTACTAGCACTACTGGCTTGTCAGCACTTATGGCACTACTAGCACTATCGACACTTGTGGCACTCTACTCGCTTCACTAATCCTTTTGAAGTTGATTGCATTAACAAATTTGGCTGACTTGTTAAATTAATTTGTGTGTCTGAATTCGATTGGCTTGCCATATTCCATGGAGCAACCAAATTTAATTGACTTACTAGGATTCTTAGATCTATTGTATATAAGTATGTTGATGGGTTGAATTGGCTTACAGTCTCTCTCTTCTTTTTCAGATTTAATGAAACTAAAATGTTTGATTGGCCAAAACTAAATTCTCAAAATGGGTTCAGTTCCTTACTTGGTCCTACTAATTCTTCATGTACTGAATATGTCTGAAATTGTGACACCCTCTCCTTACGCCTTTGTTTAGCCCATTCCCTCACTTCTTGGAGTGTAATGGTTTTGGTTTCTCCTTGATGTGTTATTGGATTTAGATAGCGTGGGCTACTGTGGGTACTACTAAACTGTTGGTCCTCGCCAAATTCTTATGCTGCTTCTTCAGCTATCCTTCTGTTCTACTGGCATAAGATTTTTCTTGTCCTCACATTCTGTGGTCGGATTCTTTAGCCATTCCCTCCAACTTAAAGCAAGTCATACTATAGTCATCGATGGTTGGTTTCCCACCACTGATTTGATGCCACAATCATCGATGGTTGGTTTGCCACTGATCTAATGTCGTAGTTTCAATTATGAAGAATAGATCACGTTGCAACCATTCTCTCGATAGAGCCATGCTAGTGTCATCTTGAGATGTTGTTGGGACATTTTTGTCCACCCCTAAGGGTTCTTCTGCATTTATTGACGGTTCAATGACTCGTGGATCTGCATCCCACTCCTATAGGCACTACTATCGTGATCATATACGTGAAGCAATGAGTCCTAACTGATCCATAAAATTTAACATGCAAACCTTCGCCTGTTTCTTTCCATTAGAGCCTGTATTGCCAAATATTCCATTTATGCTTCTTCTATCAAACACACCAAATCTTCACCAATCCTGTAAGGAAAATAATTCCACCACAAAATTGTGCTTGTTTTCCCTCATCTTTTGCTCAAAACATCAATTTGATTAGCCACTTTGGTCTCAAAGTTGGGAGGGTACACGTACAACAAGAGCACTACTATTTGGGGTTCATCTGGAACCCATAAAAGTGTTCCATATAAAACTTCTACCACTCTCATCACTCAAAAAACAAAGAAACTATTGATGAACAACTCATGAGCATCTTGCAAGGTAGTACTAGATCTATACTACTATATTAACACTACGGATTGCATGAAATAGCACCATTGAAATACAAAGTACAAACCAGAAACTCACATAGCTAGTGAATTACAGAGAATAGAAGAATGAACATGTGATCAAAGGTAATAACCATCTTCATCATTAAAGAGAAAGTATTTGCTTACAGCAATAGCCAAAACTACCATTGCAATAACACATCCTCATTTCGATGCTGATACATCATGCATGGATATGAAGGGATGCACCCGACAGGTGGTGACCCTTCATATCTAAGTAAATATCTATATGAAAATATAATAAATACTATCTGGATATTACCTGCCTATCAGATGCCAGAAAGGAAAACACTCTGCTCTCATCTCCTAGTCCATGGTTCATGCCTACCAAGCCCTCACCCAAAAAGAGGAAGGAGGAAGAAAGCAAGCAAACAAGCAGAAGCAGAGGCCGAGTCCAAAATGAAACAGGAGCAAGACGTACTCCTACAGTAGTAGGTAGAACTCAAGTGGCAGTAGGAGGAAGAAAGCTGCAAGAAAAAAGTGGAAGCCACTGAGAAGTTTAGGTAGGAGCGATCCCTTGAGAAGCCAATGCCACAAGCTAAAAAACTTATTAATGTTACTTAAGAGCAAGGGCCGAGCCCTCTACACAGTCCTATGGGTGGTAGGGCCAAAAGTTTGACACAAGATTAGGTCAAGGAAGTTACTGCAAAAATGAGAGCAGAGGAACAGGGCCACCCACGACCATAATAGCCTTGCTGCCCAATTGCATTTTAAGTAAATTGAGCACTGAATCTCTGATGCGTATAACTCTACAGAGAGCTACACTAGACTTATGCACAAGGACAAATAGGCACCACAAAAAAAGGCATTCTTTCTAGAGTCTTTGATGACCTTGGCAACGAGACCACCCATAATATCTTCATAAGGAAATAAGAATTTGCTACCAATCAAACTATTGCTGCAAGTAATGCTCAACGATAACTCTAGATTACAAAGGCAACACTTTAAAAGGAAAATGCCAATAGAGTGATGACAGTGGCAAGTAGCCAAAAGGAAGATGAGATTGGCAAGCAGCTTGAGATAAAGCTAAAATAGATGGAGGAAACCCTTGCCAGTGAATGCTCTCAGAATGATACGGTGTAGGCCCGACTATGACGCTCTCCAATGGCATGCCACTATGGATCAGCAACAATATGCAAGAGTGTAGGATGAAAAGCTAGCTTTGGAAGCTAGGGTGGCTCAACAAGCCCAATAGATAGAGTGGCTCCATGCACTCATCCAATAGAGGAAATAGTAGACTATCTACCTCCAAGAAGATCTCTAGATTGCACAAACATCTATTCCTCCTTAGCAAGACCCCAACAACCTCCACGAGCAACTACTAAATGCCTCCACACATGCCTCTTCACTAGCATTTACTATCTGCATAGTTGAAGACACCTTCAACTATTTCCTCCACACCATCTCCGCCCCACTACCATACAATACAATATCAATTTTGAGCACCCACTCTCCACCCATGACCTAGATACACTTCTTCATCATAGCATCCTAATGGCCCATCCTATAATTGCTATGGCATATTTTCATGAGGCATTGTCATCATGAAAATGATGCCGATATCCTAACACTCGCATACCACCCCCTTGTATATAATTTTATAGCATGGGTGTGAGTTATCCAAGACTCCACTATTTTTTCCAATGAAAGCCCTTTGGTCGAACTGCTCAAGCCTAGCAACCTACAAGACTACCTTGCAACCCACAGATATTGGCTAGAAGCCTCTAGTGGCTATAAGTGTAGGGCTGAGGGGATCCCAAATTTTCATTCAATCACCTTTTTGTAAAAAATAGTGAGTGTTATCCCCATATCGGAATAATAGTCATGGCCAATAACATCCTAGAAGCTATTCAAAACATGATTCAAGCTAGAATTATCTAGTCTGATGATTCACGTATAGCCTACCCAATGGCTTTATGTGAAGTAGATGCCAATATAGCATGGGCTCTATTTAACTCTTCTCTCCCACAACCCCCACCTTTCTTGACACAGCACCTTATTATGACCCCTGTTCTATCGTTCACTGGCACCATTGATCCCTCACAACCATCCACCTCATAGCCCACCACCGCACCACCCACCACCGACATGCAGTAGCAAATGCTTGGGCCGGAGAGTCCAAAAGACATGGGTACTAACACTTGGTATAAAATTCTTAAACCCATGCTCTTCTCAGATGTCGAGGTCTGTATGAGGAGGAGGAGGAGGAGGAGGAGGAGGAAGAAGTCAGTGAGCACCCGCACGAAGAGGAGCATCCTTAACAGCTCACATCCAACCATAGAACTTGGTATGAGGCCATCTCTTCACTTCAGGTCATTGTTGATGATGTGATGGATGTAAATTGATGAAAGGGTAAGCTCCAAATCTTCCACCTTACTCAAAAGGACATTTTGGAAGTGCAAGCACTAACAGAGTTTATCCACTATGTAGACTTTTGAAAGTGGCAAAGGGAGAATCTTAGATCTACAAGAGAAGGCTATCGATGGTCAGACTCTACTTAGTTTCCTGCTATGGATACGGTAGCAAGACTTCAGCCTCAATGGAGAATTCCTTTTTTGAAGCACAAGGCATTTTGGGATACCTACCGCTCAATCAGTGTCAACTGCGGTGTCAATCGAACCTATATGTCATTCCACCACAAATGGTCTTGGCTAGATTTTGAGAAGATGCAATCCTTAGATCCAAATATCATATACAATCTTTCTAAGCTTGACTTCCTAGCATTGGGATCCTCTTATGCCCTGGTAGGGCAGATGGAGGAATTCTATACTACCTTTGCCTTGATCCCGGATCCAACAGTCATGGCCACAATGCATTTTTTCCAATTGCTTATCATTTTGTTAAGGGAAAATCCCACCCATGAGCCTATGGTAGAAGAAAATCATCAATGGCTCTGCTCTAAAATTATCTTCGACCTCAACATCAGGCCTCAATTTTCCCAAGTTATGTGGCTCTACATCTGTGTCCAAAATCTTCATGTCACCACATCGAGACCTTTGAAGACATTTCAAGACACAAATTTGTAAGTTTGCCCATCCGTTTTTCTGAATCTCCCATAAATTAAATTATTTGATCGGCATCGTATCATGAACAACACCCTCAAAGCATACATCATGCACCGAACACAATCTAGGGATGTGAGTAGGAAGGGGGGCATGTTAACTTCCACGATTAACAATTCATGCAAACACCAGGTGTAAAGATAAAGCGGAGAAGTAGGAGAGGATGTGAGGTAGGCTATATGATATTCACTTTGGAGCCATATGGGTCCTCCAACAAACCATTAAAAACAACTAAGAATAATGGCGACGAGTAGTGAGTGTTTTACACACCCCCTATCAAAATTTTACTCTTGGAGCCAATGTGGTTGCCAATCATGCCCTTTATTTTCCAATCCATGAGTAACCGATGTTGGCTACCCATGGATTGGCATAGGTTATTTGAGCCAATCTTTTGCTTTCTCACCAGCAAAAGGAAAAATGGCTTGTTAGCAAGTTTGATGTTGTGGAGTAAGAAATAGACCCACCCTTGACATCTTATATGGGCCTCATTGCAAGGAAGTGAGTGGATCAATGACCATTCCAATATGGTAAATAAAGTTCAATTTATTGAAAGAGCATTACACATGTCACAATTGAGTATTTTCTAATGCATTCATTTATGGGTGAATTAAGCTACAAATATCACCCAAGATGATTGTTTTAAGACCATCATACAGTAGTAGCTGCATAAGTGTGGAATGCAAATTTTCAAAAAAATTACCTTTCCAACCAAATAAGTCAAATTCAACTATCTTTACAACAGATCATAGCTAGCTTATAATAATTTCAAAGATGCCATATGCAACCCTAGGAGATGCCTTGTGTAGCCCCTTGATTCTTGATTATTCAGATGTAGTGGCTACTCTTGTTTGGGTTGTATTTTGTCTCAGGAAGCACTCTAGTTGTTGAGGCATAGATTGCGAGCATGCAATTTTTAATTGAGGAGACGTCCAGATGGTTTGACATGGCCAAACGGGAACCTGCAAGGGCAACCATTTTGGCTACTCTCATGGAGTAGCAGCAGAGAGCTAGTAAGGCTCTCAACATCAGAGTACGTGGGATCCCACGCACTAAGGCTACACCGATGAGACAGATGGGTCAGCCTTCGTGGCTACTACGCTGGGTGTAGCTGAGCACAGGATCGAGAGGGCGTGATAGGTGGGGAGAGATCCCAATCGAGAATAACCCCTGATCATACGGTTCCACGACGCTCAAGCATGACTTTTAGCTTTATAGTGTAGGTCAGTTCCATGAGATCAACCACAGCAATATCAATGGATGAGGACCTCACCCCCTATAGGTTGAGGAGAGGCGCTCCCTGTTACAACAATAGGATTGGGCCCGTAAGGATAGGAAGTGGGCAGTAGTACGAGATGGATGACTTCTTACAGGCCCCCGTCGGATCGCCCCCCCTCCCACATAGGGAGGTAGGGTCTACGAGACTCAGGTCTCCGAGACCCTATCCTATACCATTTGGAAATATAATGGTATCTTATGGTCAAAACTAGGGAACTTCTCAGAATCCTATACAGGTCGTGACATAGTCCAAAGTCTAGAGTGCCCAGTACCAGTAGTCAGCGAGTACACACAGCGAGTACACATGGGAGTCTACCCATAGAGATGAGACTACGGACACATGGGGAGTACGAGGGTCAGGAGGAGTAGTAGTTCTTTATAGATCCACCCTTTTGGGGACCATTTCAGTAGAGTAGAGGGATGCACATGCCAGGTTTCTTTGGATCCGGATCTGACACAGGGACAGCCAGGATCTGTTTGTTGTAGTTTGCTACTTCCCTCCTGAAACCTCCCACTTTGCTAGAGATATCCGAGGAGGCTAAGACATCTCCATTTGCAGCCCTCTATCAGTCCATAGTTGACTTCTCGAGCCATGGAGAAGTTCTCCTAGTTGGGGACTTCAATGCAAGGACAGGCTCCTACCAGGTACCACTCCCCGATTTCAGGGATGATTCCATTCTAATGCCAAACATTGACCTTGAGGGTGCAAGTATGCTACGGGTTTCGGTTGATAGACGAGGTCCAGTCACATCTTATGGGCAAGCCCTTTTTTATCTCAACAAGATGCATGATCTCATTATCTATAGTGGTCTTGACAGATGGCCCACCTCACGTGGTCTCACATGCTTCTCACATGGGGGAGGCTCTAGCATTGTTGATTACATTATGGGATCCCATGCCTTCACATTTTTTTACTAATTTTACTATAGCACCTCTCCCCCAAGAGCTGATCATATCTGTATTTCCACTCCTCATTGCACATTGGGCTTAAGAATGCACCATTGACATTTCAATTGTGGATATGAGTGGTTTTTGAACCGTCTCTGAGCACCTTCATGCGGGTGTTTTTGGATGACTTTTGTCTTCGGGAAAAAATTTGAGCATCTAGATCAATTGTGTTTGTGTTTTAATAAATGCCAAAGTGCCCGGTTAAGTTTAAATCTAGCAAAGTGTGCTTTTGTGATAAAGAGAGAAGTTTTGTTCATCCAATGAGTCATGGTATTAATATGTGATTATTTTGAAAGCCATGGAACCTAGATTGCATCCTTCAAACACATGCAAAAGTTAGAAACATTTGAAGGATCTCGATTTTCCTCAAAAGTTTTTAAATCATATCACCAAAAGTAACCACAAGCCCTGACAAATAGCACTATGCTCAAAATTTGTAGCTTGAAATACTTAGTGCAACGAAACACACAGCTATTGCATAAAAAATTGAACACTCATATAGCAGTTGGAAATGGAATTACATAATGCTATGGATGTTCTAGAATCTATTTAAGCAACCAAAAAACCTTCATGGAGGGAAAAGATTACATTAGTTGTATCCCATGGCTTGCCATGGGTTTTACACTAGTGAATGTAATTCACCTTGTTTAAGGATGATGTCTTGTCCTTCCTACGAGTCATTTGACACTGAGGCATTCATTGCTCTGTGGTCCATTGAACCAAGTTTTTGGCCCTCCAACGGTCCTATGCGGTGAACCTAATTAGTTTGTGTTAATGAGGTCCATCCCCATTTTTCTCTTCTAATTTGGTTATTGTGTGTTTAGGGTTTGGAAAGGGTCATTAGGGCTTTCTTATATGTCTTCTTGTGCACATTGTAAATGGCTTTGTCTTCTTTGAAGGGTGAGCATCGAATCTATAGGCTAATTGGATGGAGAGATGGGGCAAGTGTTTGTGGAGGCGAATGTAATGCTGTTGTGGCAAGTGTCTGTGGAGGCGAACACGTCTATGGAGGCAAGTGCGATGATGGAGATTTGCTTCATCTCATTGATCAACAGGGCTATTGTTGGCTGTGTCTATTAATGAGTTCCTTCACCTCATTTATCAACACAGCTATAGTTGGTTGTGTCTATTAATGAGAGGCTAGAGTGAATTATATTGGGGGTTCATCATGTCAGCCAAATGATTATTTGCATTGATACAATATTGATGAGCATAGATTTGTGACGCATGGATTTGGAGTTTTTTTGAATGGAAAAAGGTTATAAATTCAAGGGTTGTTCACCAATGGTCTTGCTAGTAGCTTGGAGGGTGGTAAGGTGGACGCACCCATAAGTGAGGTTCACTCCCTTCTTGGTGAATAGAATTTTTGCATCTGCCTAGGGGGTATCCCCTACCAATAAGCCTTTGACAAGTACACTTAAGGATTTGTTGTCCCGCCTTTTATCCTCTTGAAGGGCATATGATATGATATCTTTTTTAGGGGCTAATGTGCCTTTCTTAACCACATCCTTCCATTCCAACATTTTGGCTTCTCCCTTGCTGATTTGTTGCTTAAGCTTAGCATGCTTCCGTTGTGCCTGCATAGCTACAATATCTTTCCTACGGTTGGCATTCTCCGCTTTGAGCTCTTCCATCGCCTTTCATGTCCCTTCCCGGTGTCCCCCTCCTATCTTTGTTTTGCTATAATTCAATCTCCAGTGCATGCAAGTTTTCTTGGAGGATGGTCTTGCCATTCCAATTTTTCTTTCTCCCACTCCTCTCTCTTGGCTTTCTCTTTCCTCCATTCTTCCTGCACTTCCCCCGTGCTTCTTCACTTTGGCTAATGCCCTATTTACAAGTGTTTTCTCAGCTAGCAAGGCCACATTTGTGGCTTCCAAATTATCTATCTTCTAAAAGAGGGCTATGCAAATTTTATTGAGGCCTTTTTTGTAGCCTTATTAGGTGTCCCTGTTGAGTAGGCTGCCATGGCATTCTCTAAAGCTTTCTTCCCCCCTTTTCCCTCAATGCATCCTTGCGTAGTCATTGCAAATATTCTTAGCAAACACTCGTGTCTATTTTTCAAAAGTCCAAAGTTGTAGAAAAAATTTTCGTGTTTGGTAGCCTGGGGTGATCTTCAAATGATATTCAGTTGAATTGGTACTCCTCTTCCCCTTTCTAGTAGTGCATCGTGCCTTTTGCTTGATTCGAATCTTGATTTTGATGGTTCTTTCTTGTTTCTTGTAGGTTCGAGAGCTCGAGCAGTTGTAGGGGTAGGTGAGATGGGTGTATAGTCTAGATGGCAGCCTGCAGCAAGAACCAAGGGTCAAAGGGCTAGGTGGGGGCTCAAAACATCCCCCCCAACCAGTTTCTTGCTTGTGCTACCTAGCTTTGCCTAGGGGGGATCAAAATAAGCCCCCCTAAGCCTATTTCTTGTAGGCACCTAGCTCTGCTTAAGGGCTAGGAGCCTATAACGAGGGTGAGACCTGACCCATAAGATGATAGTAGGTGAGAGGGAAAGCTTGCGAGATGGTGCAGAAGAGGTGTAGCGGCACATCGGGGGTGGGGGGTGGGGGGGGGGGGGGTGGAGAGATAGCCACCTTGAATTACAACAACACAGGGAGGGCTTGAGGCAAGGCAAGGGAGGTGAAGGGCTAGCGAGGGGCTAAGGGTATGGCGGGGGGGCTGAGGGAGGGAGTGAGGGAGGCGGGAAGAGGGGCTGAGAGAGAGAGAGAGAGAGAGAGAGAGAGAGAGAGAGAGAGAGAGAGAGAGAGAGAGAGAGAGAGAGAGACTGAGTGGATTGATAAGGGTGCAAGGTGAGGAAGTGAAATATGGAACACTCCCCCCTCTCCTTTCCTTGCCTCCCCGTTCTCGCTCCCACTCCCCCTCTATTCCCATCCCACTAGCTATTGCATACACAAATTTTGGGGGGAACTATTTCTTCCTATTTTTCTTTTGTTGTCACATTCAAGATATGACTCTATATAATAAAATTGAAATAATCAAATGCTGATGATTTAAAAAAACAAAAAACTAACATGAGATTGTACTTTTCTATGTTTTTTAATAATAACATTGCCTTACTTGAAAAAAGTCTCACTTAATGAATTGAAATAAATATCCACAAGCATCATGAATTCATCTTAAGTCCTCATTAAAGGAACACATAAATGTAAGGATTCCATACAAAACTTAAAATCACCTCTCTTTTCCCTCCCACGGCCCTCCCTCCCTTCTTCCTCTCAATCGCCCCCCCTCCACCCCTGCCCCTCCCCCTCTGGATTGAAGGAACATATAAATGTAAGGATTGCATACAAAACTTAGAATCACCTCTCTTTTCCCTCCCATAGCCCTCCCTACCTTCTTCCTCTCAATTGCCCCCCCTCCACCTCTAGACTGAACGACATGTTAATGTATATGAACATTGGAGTAGAAGAGCTTGGACCAGCACCATCAACTCTAATATATTTAAAAGGTGCATTTTCACACCAAGAAGTTGTATATGCACACACCTTTCCAAGAGGAAAATCATCTATTGATATGTTAGGATTAATATCACTCAAAGATGACTTTAAAGAAGAAGAGAGCCCAATTTTAAGAATAAAAAGCAAGCTTCACTGCATTTATGCATTAGAAATGTGGTATGGGATGGTGACCAAGAATTCAAATGCAATGCAATTTTCTAAGCTTAGTGAGAAGTTTAGATCAGAATTTTGAAGTCTGATCAAAACCAATGAAAATTGATCCATAATCAATTCTCACCTTTTAGCTTGATGATAACATTTACCCCCTCTCCAATTCTCGACTAAATCTATTGTTGCTTTTATGAAGAGTTTTTGCCCGAGCTTGCCAAGAAGAACTAATTAAACATGCCTAATGGCCAAAAATTCTATCACCTTCACGATATAAGTTTTGTCTATAGCTTGTAGTCTCCTTGATAGAACAATGTCTCAACCAAAACGTACATAAAATCATAGATGTTTCTCCTAAGCTAAAGAGAAAGTTTGATAGGAAATCACTCTTTTTTTTCACTGCTCCAACATCAGCATGGCATATTTTAGAATAAAAATATTTCACTTCTTGCCACCTTGAAAATATGTTTTTACCTAGCAACACTATCATTTTCCATGAAATGGAAGTCTTAATTCTACTAAAAATCCTAGCATACCCCTTGTCATTTGAGGTTACAGTTGTGTCTTGTTGGACCAATTACCGTCATTGCATCCTGGCCAAAAACTTCTATCAACGTCATGACAAAAGTGTTGTAGGGGAATAAGCATGACATTATACACATGAAAATGTAGCCTAATCTTTTGTTCGCCATAACGATAGAAGTTTTGCACTCATTTAAAATCAACACACATTTCATTGATTTTGGACTCTTTCTCCCTTTTTTTAGGAGAGCCCAAAAATCCTTCCCAAATCAAAAGTAAACTTGTGAAAATATCCTTCCCAGATCAAAAGTTAACTTTCTAGAACTGTCATTTCCAAATAGAAAGTTTATTTTATCACACTATCATTTTGCACTAATAATGTTAAAACCTAAGAAACATAGTTTCTTCCTTAGTCTATATTTGAAAAATCTTGGTTCAAAATTTCCTCAGTCTATATTTGATAAATCTTGGTTTAAAATTTCTCCTTCTTTAAAGATTTAATTTTTTTAATTATTAATAATTCAAATAAACAAAGCAAATAAAATTCATGGCAAACAATCCTCTTCTCTCTTATACAAAATCTGTTATTCAAAATAAGCAACAAACAAAAATTATTTAATGCACAAGTTGTGCTTCCCTCCCTTTTTGAAAATTTTTCCTCCGGTCTTTTTTTTTCTTTTCTCAAATTTTTTGTGTGTGGACAAGATCCTATTAGCATTTATACTTTAATCTAAAGAACAATGGCACTCATAATATACACAAAAGTTTTAAAAGTTTTGATAGAGCAGCATGAAAATCTCTTTTGGATTCTAAAGAAAAGCAAGAGCTATGCTTGTAGCTATACATTAATGTATGCTCAAAAGAAAGAAAATGCGCTCAATGGGTCTTTGTACAAAGAAGTCTGACACGAGATGATGGGTGCTATCCATGACTTTTTCAATGATTGAATTTTGCCTTTACAAAAACTTAATTTTGTTTATGATGCTCGAGGAAATGGGTACATTACATGGCGTGCATAATGATTGAATTTCACCTTTTATAATGATTTAAGTACAAATGGATGATCTTGGCATCCACCCATTTTGCAAGATCCAATTTGGTCATCATATTATTTATCCTGTGTCTCACCACCCACTGCTTGGGTGCCATATGCATTAACTCTCCTCTGACCATCACCATTTCTCATCTTTATCATCGTTGCTTGAATGGTATTGGAAGACAACACGGAATGGTGGGTTTGTTGTGCTTATTGCTTTCTTTGTTGTATGACACACTGTGGAATTTAATACTAAGGTAATATCATGGTAATTCTTCATTTGCATGTCTCCTTCTACTTTCTCCTACGCAATCATCCCTTAAAAACTCTTGTATATACGTAATACTTGATTTTAGTATTCTTATTTTTCTTTTTACCGAATATAAATTCATGTGCTTCTTGGTTTTTTTGTCCTTGATTTCCAAGACACTATGATTGTTTTTGTGGAGCTTTGAAATAGATTCATAGTTTAGGACCCATTCTTTTTTTATATGATTCTTCTTACTACCTCTTGGCTCATACCATACCACTATAAATGTCGTATCTCTCCATGATCATCCCTACTCATGTTCCATTACTTTTGCAACCCATAACTTCACATTCTCATTTTCGTCATCTGGTTTGCTGAATTTCAACAAAATAATCAAGATCTATATCTACTTCTGGCATGAACTCTCTCTTTTCTATAGATGGTCCACAAAATGGATGTCAAACTAGAGATTCAAACTTATTTCCAAAGTCCAGATTTAGGCATAAGTTGTTACTAACCTATGACCAAAACAAAGTGGATTCTTTCTCGATGTTCTCTTTTTACATTTTCTCAATGTATTCTATCCATTCATGTGTCTTTTCAATTACTAAGCATTGTGTTGCTACCAAGAAGGGTATTTTAACATCATTTCCTATTCATATTCCATATATTTCACATTGAGATTTGCTAGTTGATTCCTATACCAGAGCCCCTTTTTAGATGCATTTCCTTGCTTGGAATCGAAGTTAAGAGACTCTAAGGAACTTGAGGTTCTCATTTTGTATCAAGAGAATAGTAGTACTAGTGCATTACTAGTTTTTCATACTTTAAAAAACAAAAGTGAAAGTGATATGACCTTTTATAGCATCACCACACTTTTTTAGAAGAGGTTGAATAAATCTCATCCAATCATACGTCCTTTTGATCTTGGAACATACTGTACTTTCCTTAAGCCACTAATTTCCCTCCCACATCTCCTTATCATCTATTGTCTTTACAGCCTTGCATTTCATCTTCCTTGGGATTGTGCTAAATATTAGATCAATATCCTCATGTGTATGTCCAACATACAAAAATACCACTTCAATCTCATAGGAGATTTGATGGGAAACTAGCATTGAGAAAAATGAGGACATGAATGCATTATTATTCTCTTGCCAGCAATTATCCATCGATATTAGCAAAATTGATGGTAGATGGACATTTTTTATGCATGTACATTGTGAATTTCTTGCACAGAGGATGTTCTAACTTGATTGTTATTATCTACATGCAAGGAATTAATCCATATGTCTGCAAAAAACTTAAAACTATACACTTAATAGTCCACATAGATGTGTCTTTAAAATGTCTTTTCCTTTTAGCTTAGGTGGAGTGGCCAAAATTGAGGCAATGTTGTTGTATTATGATCCATACCATCCACAATAAGGCACATGTACTTCTCTAGATGCAAAATAAGGCACATTGTATTCTAATCCATACCATCCACAATAAGGCACAAGTATTTTGATCCATACCATCCATAATAAGACACGTGTACTTGTCTAGATGCAAAATAGCTTGCTCCTTCCAAATTCATATTTTTACCTCACATGCCAAATAAGTCCATGATGATACTACCGCTTCCTTTTGTATTATTCCCTTTTCTCTAAACCAGATGCACTCTCAATTTCTCACATTAAATCATCATAGTCATTGCACTTTGATATTTTCTTCCTCTTTGGAACTTTAACATGTGCAAAGTTCTTTTGATGAATAAAATCTAATAGACCTTTTCATCCTTAGTAAGATTGGTAGATAAATGCGATCAAGGTAAAGAATTATTATCTTTGAAGTCCTTCAAAATTGTTTCTACTAGTATAGTTGTGCTCTTTGTTTTTTACCTTCCTTAGGGGAGAACTAGGGTCTAGGGTTCACCACCACATCTTATGGCCCACTCAACCCCTTCGTGGTAGGGAGTTCTGACCCACTCAACCCCTCTTGCGAGAGCATTGGCACACTTAGCCTCTCCTAGGAAAGCACTGTCGCGTTGTCAAGCTTCGATTATTCTGTATCTTATTCATATTTGTGTTCTAGTATCTCTCCAATTGAAGGCTATCAACCCACTCTATGACTTATGCTCAAATATCTACTTCTGCTTGCCAATTAATTTACATCTTATCCTTCGTGATGCAATGCCTATTTGAAAACTTTAGACCTAACAAAATGTTCATCGCTTTTGTCATGACCAGTACTGGATAAGGATTGTTAGTGGACAACTCATTTGTATCATCAAGAGCAACAATATATACCAAATTCACATGGGGAGGAGCAGCTGAGTCCATTGCAATTTAAACGTGAAAGTGCTCGTTCTTAGAGTGATATCTCTCAAACAACTCACACTTAATATTCTGATGATTGACAACATCATAGTAAAAACAAATAATTTACTCAAAATCATGAACATTGGATGTGTGGGGATGAGGGCAATAGGGATGCCCCTTGGTACCTAGGTGGCATGGGTAGGGGCCACAACAGGTGCTCGTACAATTGCAAGGGTCGATATGGTGGCTTTTGTGGCTTCTTTTACAATATCTAACAAGCATTATAGTAGCATCCATCAGTCAAGTGCATGGCGGTATGGTAGATAGCACACAAAAGGTGACAAGTTTACATTATTTGGGGCCATATCCATGGTTTTGACATTTACTACACCAGACACCTTATCAGAGGCACAAAGTTTCCATCGTGTCATGTTTGAAGAGGCGAGCCTTGGTAATCAACTCCTCCAGTGTCATCTGAGCATCTATGATCTCAGTTCTTATCACCTTTATCATTTGAACTACTATCCCTGGAGGCAGAGTATGCTGAATGGTCTAACAAGTCTGTCTTGCTAGACTTCCCCTTTCGGAACTACTTGCCCTTGTGGACCAATACCTGCTTAGGCCATGGTGCACACTCCACAATCTAATCTAGTGTAATATTGGTGACATCTACAAAATCCACAACATGTTTTAGTTTTTTAAAAGACCATGAAAAAAATAGGAGTTCAATACTTCCATTGTAGGTTGTTGGCAATGAAGCGAGCAAAACTTAGCCACAGATTCATCCAATGTTATGTCCTTTTGGTTCATGCAACCAAGCTTGGCGGGGACATGGATGATTGTCTTCATTTCATGATATCAAGCCAAGAAGGAGGCACTGAGTACCACAAAAGTGTTGAAATGGGATGTACCATTGGGAAGTAACATCGTCATCTATAGTTCTTCAGTTTACTGCACCATAAGAACATTGATCTACCAAGCCTTTTCAAATATCAAAATATGGGCATTAGCATCATTAGAAGATTGGCTCGATAAGTTGGGGCACTTGACTGTCATGCCTACACTGTAAAAGACACGACAACGATGGGGAATATAAAGGTGAAACTAGATAGGAGGATATAGTGGTAGAGTCAAAAAAAGCACTGCTATTAATCTTGGGGGGATCCAAGAGCTCAATCGAAACAATGGTGATAACATGCATCCCATGCAAACATATACCATGCAGGTTCTTATGAAAATCATGGTTACCAAAGTGTTAATGATAGTTTCCAATGTTAATAACAAATGTATCGAGAGTGCATTTGTACTAAATTGGAGTATCACAAGTTGGGCTAAGTGCACAAACAGAAGACTTTGGGAGCTTGTAATAGAAAAACAAAAGAACAAAAGACAAAATGGAAATTCTAGAATTATATTGTAAGGATATAAAGTTCATTCCATTGTAGAGTTCTCTACTCAACGCCCCTAAACAATTGAGCTACATAGATGCAAAGAATTCAACTACCTCTAGACTCTCGTAACCTTATAAAGGAGAAGTTATGTGTTCCTGCCAATAGTCATCGACATCGTGTGATGATTCCAGGCATTCAACACAACTAAATGTTCCAAATTCATTGACATCTTTGGGGCAATGGCTACATCACTACTTAACTAAAACAACGACGGTATGGCCATAAAGGTGTGTAGGTGCAATCTCTGACTAGAGGTCAAATGATGCTACCTAGCCAAAGTTGGATAGGCTAGAGTCAAATGAGCCAGACCTATAACACTCCCTAATCCTAATTTGAGCATTCATTAAGACTGGGATGGGTCTGTCATGTCTCTCTCTCTGGCCCTCGACTATGCCATCCCCATTGGGCCTACCGTGCTATCCAACTGAAAACACTTAGGGATCACACTCTGGGTGGGTTCTAGCTAAGCACCCTGGTGTCATCTATGTGCCCTGAGTATTTTGTTTCCATGTCATGTGGCGTCATGAATGTTTTCATCAAATGTCTTTGATCTACATGAAACACGAATTGGTACGGGCCCAAATCTATCCATAAAAAGACAGTGGTGACGATCTCAAATCTCGTAATACAAAGAGAATCTGAAAAAAAAGTGCTCCCTAACTCAATCTCCTATAGATCACAAAGAGTGTAAATGCAGCCCTATGCGCTCAGCTCATCTAGTCTTAATACATAGTTGGGGTGAGGAGACATAGAGCCGCCTAATCAAAATACTCCAAGAATTAGAGAAGTGGATTTGTCTAGCTTGTCATATTAATGAGGTCCTCCTCTGATTTC
The DNA here is from genome assembly GCF_047967505.1 of Dipteris shenzhenensis. Classification (NCBI taxonomy): domain Eukaryota; kingdom Viridiplantae; phylum Streptophyta; class Polypodiopsida; order Gleicheniales; family Dipteridaceae; genus Dipteris; species Dipteris shenzhenensis. Next base: position 1,863,031 of record NC_141625.1, read on the forward strand.
TTTAAGCAATTATCACAAGGGGATAATCAGGATTGAATGTATGTATAGCTATATGAGATCCTCTCGGATGACCTTGTGGTAAGTGAGCAAAATAGAGTCTTTCCTCAAGGCCATAGTGAAAGGGGGAAATCCATCCATATGGAGTCCCAATCTCTCAAACCATTTCCAACACCTTTAATCACCTTTAGCTGCTAATGTCATGGATTAAAAGCAAGCCATGGCAACTAACATTGGCATAAGGTCTAAGAGCCATAATCCCTAACTCATTGAAGATATGTCATCACCTAGAACGCTACATCAACCTATAGTGTGGACACCACAATATCAACCAAGATGAGTTGGTGTGCCATTGATGCATTTGTGAATAAAAGAACCTTGAGCCTCTCCACTCAAGCCTAGTATACCTCTTGAAAGATTGGGACTCCAAGAAGGGTTGCCTTGCATGACTCCTTTAGGCAAACCAATGAGCCAAAGAGAAGAGGTGTGGTCTGGTGACCTTGGAAATGAGGTACATTGTTGCTTAAGCCTAGAAAGTGTGTGTATTTATTGCTCAGTTTCGCTTGCATTGCTAGTTGCATCGTGAGAGTTGTGCTAGAGAAAAGAAATACCAAATGCATAGGATGTGACAACCTCCATCGATAATCTATCCAAGGTGAACTCCTCCCTGTGCATGGCTTCTTTTTTATATGCAAGAAAGGCAATCAGTAAAATATGCCAAGAAACTAGCATATTATCCACTTATTTTTAAAAAACCAATGTGCCCTGTCCCTATCTCTGCAACATGAGTAAACTCTCTTTGTGCCTAACTACCTCATGGATGAAGGCATCGAGGCATCCCTAATATGGTTGAGAGAGGAATCTGGAGAGAGATTTGAAACCATACCTCAGACATTGATATAGTTGCCTTGGATCTCATAGTATATATGGTATATGAAGGCTAAGTGTTCCTTTGAGTCGATCTCTTGTCAACCACACAAGGTGTAGATGCATCTCTCCTTGGGTACTCCCTCAGCTTGTCCACTCTCAATGCAGAGATGGTGTGATGAAATACAAAACTATCCAATTGAGATCCTCAGTGAATGTGGGAGTGGGTCTGGGTATACCGTGGTGGACCAATGAATCCCTCCTCAAAGATGAACAAGCAATGATCTTTAAAGAAGCTGAGCTTCACTTGGTACCAAGCAAGTCGTAAATGTGTGTACCTGTAGAAGGTCCTCTCGGACTACTAACTTATGGGATGAGACCTATGACATCCCAATAAAAATCTTCAATGCATGTGAGACACCTCTATCCTTCAAGTATTTCTCTCAGTAGTGTGGTGTTACCTGCTCTTTCTAGTCCATTTTTGGCATAATGGCCCAGTTTTCGACATATGAAGCACTCATCCAACGTAATCTCCACAAACTCTGGGATCTCCTAGCTTTGGTCCTAGAGGATCCAAACACATCTGTTCTTGAGAGGGGTCTTCGAAGCATGGGGTACCAGAAGCACCTTACCCAGAGTGGCTACCACCCTCCCTTTCCTTGACTAGATATTGCTCATGATATGCATGCTCCTTTGTTTACTAGTCTCATAAAATGACTCGAAAGCTACATTCCTTCTAGAGCCAGTGCAAATATTTTATTGCTTGAAAGATGGCCATTGTTTGAAGAGGTTTATAGCAAACCCCACCTGTACTATTGGATGCGGGACAAAGGTCTAACTCCGAATCTTCTTGAAGCCCATAACCACATGTAGCCTCTCAAATCTCCTCCCCTTGGCTGTTGCCGAGAGATCACTCTCCCAAAAAGATGCTACATACCCCTTCAGTAGGGGATCTTGAAAAGGTGCTTTAAATCATTCTCTCTCTAGTTCTCTTTCTAGCCATGCCAGAGCTCCCCAAACCTATGTGAAATGTGCCTGGGCTAGATGAAGCATCATCAATATTGAACTAGTAAACACTGCCCCTAACTAAGTGTATGCTTATACAATCCCCGCTTTCTCCTCTCGGTGTGTGAAAATATATCTATAAGGGATGAATATGAGGTGTTAAAGATCATAGCCCTGGTCTTCCCAATGTTAACAGTTAAGCTTCTCTCCCTATAAAGCACCTCTAGGGCCTCTAGGTGTCTTTGTAAACCCACTGTCAGAGGGGATACGGGGGCAACATCATTTACATATAAGAGTATTAGTAGCATCACATTTGCAAACATTGGCCCCTCGTCTCCAAGGTGGACAATAAAGGTCATGATCCTGTTGATGTAAATCCACAGGGAACCTTACTTCGTTTTGATCACTCTCTCAATTCAATCTCACGTACCACCTAGGGCTCATACCATCCCTCTCTATAACTCATATAATCTCACCACCTCTAGGTCATGATTCTTTGGATCCTTGACTCCTAAGCCTCCTAATCATGTGTGCTCATGGGATTTTGTCAAATTCCTTTCGAAAGTCTATGAAGCAAGCATATACTTTTTGAGATCTCAATCGTACCTCCTGAATGCTGGCTCTTAGATTGAAAATGTGGGCTAGGGTTGAATGCTACCTTCGAAACCCTATTTAACCCAACACCATTTGTCCCTGAATCTCGACAAATGTACTTAACTCCCTCTCTATAGTATGGCTTCATAGATCTTGGCTAGGTGGCCAATAATAATAGCATGATAGTTCCTCGTATCCATAGCTTACCTAGTCTCATATATCAGTATAATGGTGGAGGTACTCCAAGTGGGAGAAATCCATGGTAGACTGCTTCATTAAACATCTAATCTATGATCAAGGCATGGACCTTGTACCCATGATTGAAGTGCTCCATCTATACACCCTCGTGGTCATGGACTCTTACATTATGAAGCCTATGCAATGCATCTCACACATTCCATGTGGTAAATAGGTTAGACATGGTGGGCATGGGCAAGGAAGATTTTAGATATGTATGACATCGTGAGGTGATGTGGAACATGTGCACCAGATATTTGGATCAATGATAGGATATTTCACCTCTACCTCCATTGGATCATCTTTTGTTGTGGTGGGTGGTGTGGCCTCTATGATCTTTGTATCCAGTGGGCCATATCAAAAGTCATACATCAACTCTAATTATTCCTTCTCAGTAAAGTCAGAATATATTATACCTCCACCATGTGTGCTCCGATTTGTCTATGCATTGTATGTGGTCTCTATGGCTTTTAAATTAGCTCCATTGCTCCTCGTCTCTCTTTCCACTAATCCACTCTATCATCATCTTAGCTAGCTCCTCTTGCTCTAGTCCATTGTGATCTAGTGCCAACTCGAATGTGTAAAAGTATGTTACATGCAGATGTGTCTAGTCTAGCTCTATCACCCACATCACGGTCGCCTCTTGATGTCTAGTCTATGTCAAAAGAGTCTCTCTATGTCATCTCATTGCAATCAAGAAGAGGCAAATGAAGACCTAATCATGATAATCAGTTGAGAAGTGGCCTGAACATGTCCCTCTTGGAAAAGATAGTGATATTGTCCACAAATCTCATAGGAAATTGGACATGTACATAGAAAGTTCTCCTTTGACTCCATGTCCTCCAATATGCATAGCCTATAAATCCATTGCTTTTTGTGTGTGGTCGTAGGTCTTTTTGGCTCCATCCTCAACTAGTGGAATGAGACCCATAGCTATCCAATGGAAATCCTCAATGCATCTAACACTCTAGGTACTAGGGTCTGATAATTAGTCTATCATAAAAAGCTCTCAAGAAGTGATCATTATAGAGCTGGAGCTCAATCGTTGGATGGACAAAAGCAGTAGAGCCTAAACCGCCTTCATAGCCACCCTCATCCACGTTTAAAACAACTGAACAACAAAATCACAAGGTAAAAGGCATTCATTCAACATCCTTCTCTCTACACACCTTCTGATACAACTCACACTCTGGCCACATTTCCTCTAGAAGCCTAACAACCTCAGAAAGAAACCCAATGGACTACGTAGCCCAACACAAGCTCCTACTGATGACTGAGCTCAAGCTCACAAAGCATTCAAATTCTTACTGCATCCAACCCCACAACTCATTGGACAACCACCCACAAAGTGGCCACAGTTAGAAATCATGTTTTATCTTTCCCATAGATCATCACAAGCACTCAAAATGATGCAGCCTGCCATCTCTTGGGGATTCTCAAAGTCAAGATCTCCTCAACAACACCGAGTACTTGCCTGGCCAAAGCCTCTCTTCTCTCAACACTAGAGTATTGGTGTGCATTCAACAACTAGCCAGCCATAAGCACGCTATTCCATCCTCGTTATTTCTTCCTTACCACCTTTGGCTTCACAGCTCAAACACCTCATGGAGCACATGACCCTTGCTACCTTCACGGTTCCCCTCCCCTCGTTGCCTTTGAGCTCCTTCCTCTTCACCTTCTCTGTGGTCCTTCAGCTCGTATAGTGGCGATGCCTCTACCGTCATCCAAGCTCTAATTCGCAGACAATAATCTGTCTCAAGATCTCCTTCCCCGCTTGGTCATCATCCCGTAGCCACATAGCTCCCTCAAAAAGCAACAACCTAGCCAGCCCATTCAAAACACCCTCCATATTTTCCTTACACCCTCTTGATCCTCCCTCGTGGCTTCTGGTGTCGCCCTCCTCAAACTTCCCGAGCTTCCCTCCTTGCTCTTCCCTGATGCACCTCCTAGCTCCTCTGAGGGATCCCCCTCTGTTGCAATGCTGACCCAAAGGACTCTCCTCCTCGTATATTCTTGTCTTCCCCGCTTCATGTCCACTCACGCACCTCCTCTCCCGTCGACCAGAAGCCTCCATGAGCCTCCTGTCCTTCTGTCTGCAACCCTCCAAACCTCCCACTCAACGCTTCGACCCCTAGCGCTCCCTCTGAGCTCACATGCTCCCCTATGCAGCCTGTCTCTGCTTACCTGATGATATTCCGCCTCCTACTGCTCTCCATTCCCCGAACTGACCATCTCTTCTCCAGAGCTCATAGTAAGCAACAGCCCGCCGCCCACGGTAAGCTCCCACACAAGCAACCATCCTTCCAATCCAGTCCACGATCTTCTTCACACAATAATACCCAATACTGTGGCTTCTTTCTTGCTCACAGAGCACACATCCTTTGTCACCCACGAGCCTCTAGACCCGCAAAGTATAGTTGCCACCACCACCGTTATCCCTCACCTCTTCACGCTATGGTAGCCCCTGGCGGCTTCTCCTGCTCTAGCTCACACACACAGTCGTCGGTCAAGCCACCTCGCGGCTTCTTTCGTCATCACTACCAAGTTCTTCCTCCCTCCCAATTGTCCCTCCTTCAAGGACCTTTTGCCTGCCCCCCTACCACCCTCCAGCAGGTCCTTTTTGCGTGATGATCCTCCAGGTGCCCACGATCTCCTTTTGGAATTCTCCTGCAAGTTGTCACCTTCATCTACGTCCAACTCATTGACTAGAAGCATCCTTTCCTTCTACGTAGCATGCATGGCCTCTGTCCTTATAAATTAGCCACGTCATGCTTCCTTTTTACCACTCTTCCACCTTGCCTCAAAAACATTACACCAAGACCATTGATGCCCAAAATTCCATCCTTTAACACACCAATGCATGCCACAAGCGCTTAGCACCATATTGCCCATACTACCACATATAGTGAACACCATCTCGACACAAAGGATCTACAAGATAACCACGACAAAAAATGCTCATGCCCTCATACAGAAAGGACTCGGGACAACCATGAAAGCACATGTCATCCCTCAACAAAACACCATCACACTTTGGATGCCATGCTTTGGATTAGCCTGCTGCAACCACACTGCTTTCCATCAAAGCCTAAAGCTTGATTGCCACATATATCCACACATCCATGACGCCCACACTGAGTCAATGAGTGCTCCCATGACTTTACCACAATACAGAACATCACTCATGTACACATGTACAAGTTGAGTTTGGGGTTTTCAAAAATCATCACACATCGTGATTCCCCCCTCTGTCCAAAATGTATGGAGCTAGAGTAGGTCCAACTGTATGATATGGTTGATCTCATGCCATGGAATTTGAGAGGTGGGGCATCCAAACTGTATTGAAAAGTCAGGAGTCGATTCATTTGAATATGCTAACTTGCAAACCATTTGGATGTACATGTATACTAGGCCGTGCTAACCCTTTTGTCCACTATAAAGGTGTTGCATACATGGACCTTGGGTACAACAACCATCCCTTCATCGCCATAAGATATTGGAAATGCGTTTGAAAGCACTGTGAATCTAGCTGAGCTAGAGTGCTCTCAACTCTCTTTAGCTATGCCCTGGCTGCATGAATTGTTGTGAATACCAATCCTATGAAAACTACCCTAGGTAAGTGTAGGATTGCACAATCTCCACTGGCTCGCATCAATAAGTGAAACTATATCAATCTGCATAAATATTGGGCGTACCAAGGTTGTTGACTGTCAAGTCTCTCTTCTGGGACACACCTCTAGTGGTGTCCATAAGCCTGTTAACAAAGAGGATATAGGGACACAATATTTGTATCATCAGGTCGACAGGTAGTTACATCTTACCTCCAAGGTATTCAATGATAATCGTGATCTCATCAATGTAGAGCCCAAAAAGCGTCGATGAGAGGGGGAATCCTTGCTTCACTCAATTCATGGTCTTAATCCAATCAAACAAGCCATCTAGGGTTCTACTCTCCCTTTGACTGACTCATATGGACTCATGACCCTTGGGATCTACATGTCTTGAAATCTCCTAATGATACGAGATTGTGTCCAATCATGAGTGTAGTAGTTCTCCAAACTCATGGGGTCTCCCTTGTGAAGCGAGTGGATCAACTAATTCAACATATGTGAGAGGATACCCATCTCTTACGGCAAGTACAGTGACATGAAATCTTCTATGTCATTAAATATCCTACAACCTTCTTGCATATGAGATGGGATCTCATCTCTAGCAAACAAACATCACGCCATGAGTTCTAGGGCATTCTAACCTAGCAGACCTATTGTGGACCAAGTTGTGCATGAGAATTATCTAGAGGTAGCATCCTGAACGATTGATACAAGAATGTTTGAGGCATGGGCAAGGTATGTATCATCTCCAAGGGGGATCAATCAGTCATAAAGCACTGCCCAAGCAGTAACAAGCACATTCAAAGCATTGCCAAAGCAGTCACAAAGCATTGCTAAAGCACTGGCAACCAATCAAAAAATCAAGCTATCAAAAAGGAGGTTTTAAAAAGAAAGCAGTGGTAAGTAGCAGTCACTGATCACCAATACCATAGAAGATTCTAAAGTGAAAAGATATCCCTAAAGCACTTGCAAAAGTACTTCTAAAGTGACAAACATTGTTGGGCACATGTGAAAACACTTCTAACATTGTTAAAGCACTTGAAAAGCACACTGTAAAGCACAAGCATAAACTACTCACAAACCATTCTCAAAGCAATTACAAGAGAAGCCATGAGTGACACGGCCATGTAAAAGGACCAAGCGGCATTGACAAAGCAATCCAATAGAAGATCCACTTAAATGTGTGATTCCTTAACCCGAAGTCTACATGGCTCCAAGAAGTCACATAGCAGTGAGAAATGCAACCTCAAATCACTTCATCATGGCAAAAACCAGTCTAGAAGTAGTTCAGTTTGATAGAAACCAGTCTAGAAGTAGTTCATCATGGCAAAAGCTAGTCTGGAAGCAATTCATCATAGTAAAAACCAATCTAGGAGTAGTTCATTATAATTCAGATGAGGAATCATGGGGAGATAAATCCAAACCTAGGGTTGCTCAAGAAGATGGACAAGGTTCTTCACATAGGTTTTTATGCTTATCCTCTTTCTAGAAACATCTTTCTTATTAGGGGACACATTCAGGAGCTAGTGAAACCCCGTCCTCCTTGAGGGTAGATCTTGGCGATCACTTATGGGCCGTTGTGTTGCCGACCAGATGCGAAGATTTGAGCAGGACTTTTGATGAGGCACCACCCCAATAGCTCATGACATAGGTTTTCCTCATAAATTGATCAAGGGCATGATCAAAGTGTATATAGGCACAGATGGTGGCAGAAGGATTGCGCCTATGTTCGGTGTTGCAACCAAGATGGTAAATGCCAAAATAGGAGTGGTCTATGCCGAGGAGGAGGAAAAGGGGGGAGGGAGGGGGAGGGGCGTATAAGTCATATATATGTGACACAAAGGCTAGGGGTCCCATCAAGTAGTCCACTATATATGTCCCCCAACCATTTGAGAAACAAGTGAGCCCTCTAGATAATGGCCATCACTGAAGTTCATTATAGATGATTAACTCATGTATTATCCCCATCTCCACTAGAGAGTATCTATATCCCATCACATGTGTTGTGCCGTTGGAGTGCCTTACAATCCAAAGCTCTGTTAGGTCCATCTCTAGCAATTTGAGGGCATCAAATCCAAAAACTAGTATGCCCACGGAGGAGAGTCTTCCCCTACCTAGAGAACTCGAAGATCTCATTGTGTATCATCTCATATGGATGTGTCCCTTCATGGTGATGCCATGTGCATTAGATGATGTATCCAACATAAGTAATATACTACAATGAAGATCAAGCATGCAGTCACAAGTGTTCAAACTTGTATCCATGTATGTAATGCATGCTCCTCATCATAGATATAAGGGGTCCGAGATGTGATTTGAAAATAATTGATACACCCCTAGAGCCTCATATCTTGCTCTCTCTCTGTATGGAGTGGGCCGACTCCCATGTATATCCAGTCACTATGCATAGGCATCTCTTATGACTCGCGTGTCTCAATGTGAAATTCAACATACTCTACCAGTGTAGGTCTCTGATGATCTTAGTGGATCAAACCATAGGGTGCTACTAAAATTTCACATAGCCATGTGCAATCTACCTTGTATTCCTATACCACAGGCCCAACACATCAAGTCCTGTCTTAACCCCTTTCTTCTCTTGCTTCTTTTCTCATATGGTAACCTTATCGTCTCCATATGCAACCCGTTTCCCTTGTCTTGTTACCGTTACTCAAATCATTCCCTTTGCTTCATGCTCCTACTACAAGAGTGTGTGGTCATCATCTAGGTATGTCCTAGCCCCCTTCAATGTTGCCCTCAATCCTATGAAGGTAGATCTGCTCATAGCAATTAAGAAGCATTAAGAAGCTAAGAGAGTCTCTCTCTCTCTCTCTCTCTCTCTCTCTCTCTCACACACACACACACACACACACCATGTTTTTTGTAAAAGCGCATGCGCACACGCACACACAAAAAGAACAAAGGAAATAGGTACATGACATCTAGATGAATGATTCCCTACAATAATGCAAAAACTAAGATATGGTGCCAATTCTTTACTTTGTTAACAGTGTTGCAATTCCTTACTTTGTTAACGGCGTTGCAACTCCCACATGCGAGTGGAGATCTAGAAAATTTTAGTCCCCTATTGGTTGGAACAACCACCATTCCTAGAGTGCATACCTACTAGGAGCATAAGAAAAATAGTGTTCAAGATGGTGGAGACATAAGATTCCTCATATTTTTTTTGCCTTTGATATATAACATAATCTTTTTCAACATCACTTTAGAAAATAATGATTTGAAAAGAAGCTTTGACGTCTCCATAATTTCAATCTTGTGCAATAAAATTGACACAGAGACATTATGATAGTAAATAACATATAACATCAACAATCATGTGGTGCATGGGTTCAATGCATCCCAATACCATATAACTCTCTTGTTGTTGGTTGACGCCTTGCAAGGTTTAGGTGTAGGTCAAAGAGATGTTTCCTCATTATTGCAAAATTTGATAATCTAGGTGATGAACACCTAGGTACATGTTAATATTGACATTTTAATCACAATAAGTCTTTTGACACCCATTTATCATGGTCTCAAAAAAGTCAAATTCGTGTTTTATTTCCATTTAATTATGCCCTTCTCTAAAAAATTTGCATGCCTGTTGCACACAATCTTGATTCTTGCAACTCAAAAACATGATGAGCTAGCTCAGTTGCCTTATTCAAATAAACTTCAATTCAAAAATTTGCATGCCTGTTGCACACAATCTTGATTCTTGCAACTCAAAAACATGATGAGCTAGCTCAGTTGCCTTATTCAAGCGCATGCGCACACGCACACACAAAAAGAACAAAGGAAATAGGTACATGACATCTAGATGAATGATTCCCTACAATAATGCAAAAACTAAGATATGGTGCCAATTCTTTACTTTGTTAACAGTGTTGCAATTCCTTACTTTGTTAACGGCGTTGCAACTCCCACATGCGAGTGGAGATCTAGAAAATTTTAGTCCCCTATTGGTTGGAACAACCACCATTCCTAGAGTGCATACCTACTAGGAGCATAAGAAAAATAGTGTTCAAGATGGTGGAGACATAAGATTCCTCATATTTTTTTTGCCTTTGATATATAACATAATCTTTTTCAACATCACTTTAGAAAATAATGATTTGAAAAGAAGCTTTGACGTCTCCATAATTTCAATCTTGTGCAATAAAATTGACACAGAGACATTATGATAGTAAATAACATATAACATCAACAATCATGTGGTGCATGGGTTCAATGCATCCCAATACCATATAACTCTCTTGTTGTTGGTTGACGCCTTGCAAGGTTTAGGTGTAGGTCAAAGAGATGTTTCCTCATTATTGCAAAATTTGATAATCTAGGTGATGAACACCTAGGTACATGTTAATATTGACATTTTAATCACAATAAGTCTTTTGACACCCATTTATCATGGTCTCAAAAAAGTCAAATTCGTGTTTTATTTCCATTTAATTATGCCCTTCTCTAAAAAATTTGCATGCCTGTTGCACACAATCTTGATTCTTGCAACTCAAAAACATGATGAGCTAGCTCAGTTGCCTTATTCAAATAAACTTCAATTTCAAATTTGGATCCACAAGAATTGACAAACCATGAGAAAGTCATTTGCCAACTGTGTTTTGGCAACTGAAATTTTTCCTTTCAAAAAATGCATATTGATATTTTCTTGCAGATACATATACCAAATATTATCTGCACCTTTGTGTTATAAAATTTACCACAATTTTTCTTGGATGGGATGCATTTAAGAATGGTTGACTCATTTGTTTAAAAAAATCTAGGATTGACACTTTGGTACTTTTCAAGTGTCAAAGATTATGATTGATTATAAACGACTTGTAGGGCAAATGATGAACCAGTGACCATTCATTCATAGAATCCTCTATAGTAAAAGAAAATATGAGCATAAACCACACAATAGCCTTTTTTCGCCATGTCCTTGTGAATGTATATCATATCAAAGGTTGTAAGAAAGATGAAAAGGATGCTTCACAACAAACTAAAGCTATAATTGGCACTCATATAAACCATTAAATTGATCAACTAATGTTGTAACTTATAAAACTATCGAATAATATCAAAGAGAAAAAAGTTAGTTTCAGAAAAGATACATAAATTGTGTGTAATAATTGAAAGACCACTATTTAAGCTAGCATGTGTATTATACAAGGGGGGATCCCAATCATTGATTTTAACAATGATTAAAGTCCAAGTATTTTATTTTATCACTTAATGATACTAGCATTAATGCCTATTTTTAACAAAATAAATCAATAATATTAATTTATGCTTCAGTAATACTACAAACTCTTTTTGTACATGCACTCTAATATATTCCCCTTCCAACAAAAGGTATGCTACTTTTATGTGTTAGGTTTCTATCTTATATATGTATCTTATGTGTTATATATGAGGTGACATAATTGAACTTGCAAACCTATGATAGCTTCAAGGGGAAGTTGTCATGATGTTGACTTCAAATTTCATATCCTATTTCACATAAATGTTTAAACATGGAAACTTTTTGAGAGCTTTTTACCAAGAAACAGCTCGCATAAAATAATGCCATGAAATCGTAAATTGTGCCAAGTTATACATGCACCTTTCATGCTTAAAGAATAAATAAATATGTAGCAAAATGCATCCACATTTCATAACACCTTCCAAATTCATGGCAAATGATGGAACGATATTTAACAAGAAATTTTTTATAATATGGGATGCATTCGCTATCTTTAAATATAAGAACCAAAAAAACATCACGTCGAATTAGCAATAAATAAATGCCCATTGGCCTTAGAAAATTGAAGACTGTAAACCACTGAGTGTGCCCCCGCAAGTGTGTGGAGATGTGCACATACACACATGTGCATGTGCATGCACGTACAAAATATTCTCCAAGAAAATAAATATTTCGGTTCTCAAAAGACGAAGGAGTTACAATCCCAATACATCAAAGAGGAGTATAAAATTCAAGCCAAATAGAGCAAAATGAAAGATCACATGAATACAATATATGTAAGGATCCTCTATCTACCCATAAAGGACAAGGCATTGTTTGCCACTTCAACCCACCATTATCAACAGTCTCGAAAGTCGCCCTACTTGTGTGGAACCCAAACAATCCACAAATACATAGTCGAAGACCAACATTCCCCCGAACCATGAGAGCAAGGGGTCGATGAGCATGGGGCTTGGTGAGTAGGGGGTCAAGTCGAGGCCAAGGCTAGGGCCAAGGTGTGCCTATGCGGGTAAGTATTGAGGTCACCGGATCATTGCTTGAGCATGTCAATGGAGTCAATGCATTGAGATCATGGGATCATGGGTGAGGGCATGGGTCCCAGGTGCCAAAGTCAAGGCATTGAGGATAGGGTGTCAAAATCAAGGACAAGGTCAAGGCATCAAGCATAAGGTCGGAATTGACAATGGTGGGGCATCGAGCAAACCCATACCCTTTCTTTTTTGAGCTATAACCAATGGAAATGCATTTGACAGCTAAGCTCATGTCATAACTGAGACGAAATATGTGCATATGTGAGGCATCCAAACACTCTCATGTGTGAGATAACCGCTTACAACTCGCCCATGCTTCATAAGCTCTAATAGTCTTTAATGCCCTGGTGAGTGACCTATTAAAGAAATAATTGGCACACATGATGGCATCCAACCAGAATTCATTGGCCAAAGACTTACCCTTCATCATACTCCATGCCATCTCCATCAATGTTCTAATCTTGTGTTTTGTCCGATTGTTTTGTTGTGATGTGTATGGCACAATATACCAATGTATGTTGTTGTGAGATGCAAAAAATTCTACAAACCCATGGGACATGTACTCATCCCCCCTGTCAGTGCACCATGTGAGAAGCTTGTGTTTGCTTTTATTCTCAACCATGGCAAAAAATTGCTCAAAGCAAGCAAAGTAAACCCAAGTATGCCTTGTGAATTCTTCTACAAAAGTAACAAAGTAAGAATATCACCCAAGAGATGTTGTCTACATTAGGCCATACACATTACTGTGAACCAAACACAACTTATGGGATATACTAACACTCCCATCTTTAGGGAAAGAAAACCAATGCATTTTCCCAAGCAGGCTCATTCACAAATATGTTGGAAAACACATGCTTCTTTGGAAGACCAACAACCATATTTTGAAAATGCAATCTGACTAGGTTGCCATAATTCAGGTGCCTAAAGTACTCATGCCACAAATGACTATCTACAACCACAAAATCCTCTACTGCAAGTTCTACAATGTCTGTCTCTCTATAATAAGCATCAAGTCTATATAGGTCCCGAGTCAATGTTCTAGTAAAATGACAATGGTATGGCCATTTCTGAGATCATAGATGGCACAACGGCGATAACCATTGAAGATAACTCTATATCTTGACATAGCAATAAATGTAATGGATATGAGGCTCTTCTTGATCCTTGGAACATACAAAACATCATGTACAAAGACATGATCAATTGAAGCAACAATGAGCTCAACCTGGCTAATGCCCTTCACAGCATAAGATGCATTATTGGAACAAGTTGCGGTGCCCCCCTTCGGTGCATCACGCAAAGAAAAAAACAAATTCTTGAAAGAAGTAATGTGCTTAGAAGCACCACTGTCAAAATACCAAGTGCTGAATGCATTAGAAACTACATGCATGAATCATGAACATAACAATTTCATTTACACGAAACCACAAAAACCCAACCATGGTGGGTAACATTGGCCGATTCATTTGTCTCATGAGAAGATGAAGCATCAATAACTGCAAGGCTGCTTGTTTTAACTTATCTGACTCCATGCGCTTTCGGCATTTATAAAATATCATGAGCTAGTTTCCTGCAATAGCATCTCTTCTTTGTCTTTTCTACATTCTTGTTGGCATCATCTGAAGTACCACCACATTTATTCTTGGATTTACCACTAGGCTTTCTCCTTTCACATTATCCTTACAATGGGTAACAAAAGCCTAATCACCTAAGATAGAGACATTCAGATTAGCATGGCTTTGCTCTTCTTGCAATAATAAAGCGACTAGCCGATCAAAGCCATAATGGTTGGGATTGCCCATGGAAACCAATCTCAATGTGGTCGCCAACCCTTGATATGAGTCAAGAAGTTGAATCAAGGTCATGGACAATCTGACTATCTAGCACAACCTCATCAATGTTGGCCAATTTCTCTTTTAGGTCCTTGACCTTAGTCAAATAGACATCCATACTTTTTCCTTCATCCATCTTCAAGCCATCTAATTGCTTTCGTAGATATGCAACCCGTGCTTCATTGCGAACATGATACAGAGAGGCTAACTTATCCCAAGGATCCTTTGCAATCCTGCAAGACCTAATGTGAGGATGTGTCAATTTTACGAGCAAAAACCTATGAGCAGGTTTAACCGAGCGTGTTTTTCAAGAGATTTTAAAAATTGTATTCCTTTAGGAAACATGGTTTTTTACACTTTTATTTTCACTAGAACGTTGCACCGCTACTTTCTGCTGGTCCCTTCATTTTTCATATGCCTTACTTATTTCAGATGTAGGAGGATTGGGCACATCTTCCTCACCGATCCTCTCCAAGGAAGATATCTGAGATGCAGGCACTGCTCCAGAGGTGATCTTTGGACCTTCTGACATTGTAGTCTCCGGCAATCTCCACTGAAATTGCAAGGAATAGCAAGATCCAAGTCCACTGATGGACTCTATCTGCAACAAATTAATCAGGAGTTCTTGTACAATTAGGCAAAACAATATGATCTGTTGGTTCACAGGCATCAATCTTGGGATCAAAGCAAGGAATATCCTCTCTAAAAATCCTCATACTCAGAGATGTGTGGCCTTTGTTGAAAACTTAGATTAGAAAAATACCTTTGCTACTATATTGTCGTTGCATCCTTGCTATTACATGTGTTATTGTATTTACTTTATGTAATTGCTATTTATAAAGATAAACTGGAAAGTGCCACCTAGATACTTTATTACTTACCCATAGCACTTTTTTAAGGCAAGGACAAATCTGTTCTATAGTCTTGACCAGCCAAGGGAGAACTGTGCAAGTCTTCCGAGGATCAGCTTCTTGAAGAAAGAATGTGGTACCAAGTAGACTCTATCCAAATACCAATAGCCCATTCTTCAAAGCATACTTTGGATAATCCCTAAATGAGGATCTTGTAAAGCTCCAAAGACAGCAGCACCCTATGCCTTTACCACTTGCACCCACCTCTATTAGAAATGGCCTTGAAAAATCCAGGCATACTACGATCAAGGCTGTCATAAGGGACTTGAACAGTAAAAGCATTGCTCTAGAGCGAGTAACTAACGAGTGCACTCGACTCTTATTGAACAGCGCTTCCATAGGAGACAGAGACAAGGGCCAGGAAATACATGCTGAGATTTCGAGAAGGGGTTGGAAAGAGATCTGTGTTTGCAGCAGCTTGGTGGATATGTATGCCAAATATGGATTGCTTGCAGGAGCATGGGAAACAGTTGACAAGCTGCATTTTCAGGACCTAGTCTCGTGAACTAGACTAATAGCAGGTTATGCCAGGCTAGGCAAAATTGAGTGTGTTTTCCAATTGCTTGAAAGAATGAGAGGAGAAGGCATAAAGCCAGACGGGGCCACATTCTCCTTCATTGTTACTGTATGCAGTCGTAACATGGGTCTATGGATAAGGGCCAGAAGTAATTTGAGCCCACAAGAAAAGACTCTGGCATCACTCAAAACTATTGAGTACCACATTGGCATTGTTGATCTCCTTCGCTCTGCAGGCAAATTAGACGAGGCGATATTGATAGTGAAGATATGCCTCTCCATCCTAACCTTGTGGTGTGGCGTATAGTAGTGGGTGCTTGTCTAAATTGAAGTAATTTGGGGCTGGCATTTATGAGTACATGCTGTGCAATCGGATGAAAAGAATGCTGATTGTGATATCTAACATCAAGACTCAAGAGAAGGGGCAATGAGAGGAGGGAAACTTGATTTCCTACGTCAACCCCAGCTCTAGTATGCAGCATGATTACAGCAAATTGCATGTGCAGGGCAATGGACAGCAAATTAACAAAGATATTACCAAAAACAGGACGCTAACGACCACCAGAAAATAGGCTGCAATGGCCAGACAAGAAAATAGGCTGCAACGGCAGCAAAAACCATTCCGTTTGGCCCCTTGCTATGTGGTTTGCGCCCAGCGCAAACCCGTCTTCCTCTAACCGGATGGCCACCTATAGCCATTTGGCTGTGGCAGTTGTGGCTTGCGCCCAGCGCAAATGGAGAGCTTTGAAGCCATCTACGGCCATTTGGCTAAGGCAGCATGGATTTGCGCCTAGCACAAATGGCTTGTTGAGCCACCAAAAGGCCAACTTCGGCCATTTGGCTCTGCCAAGTGCACATTTCGCCCAACACAAACATTGGAAGCAGGGGTCGTTTGAGATAGTCTTGCCGGGGCATGTGGAAAATCTCTTTCTCGGCAAGGGCCGATATCAATTCGTCCACATCGAGGAAGTCCCCGTACACAAACAAGGGAGGAGAAGCACAATCGTAAGGCTCCTGCTCACCGAAACTGCCTTCGGCATCATCCGAAGTGCCTTCCAACACCTCCTCGGAACAGAACAAATTGCTGCAAGCGCAGTCAACACCGGGAGTCATCCTTGCGGACGAAGGTAGGCGACGGTGGACTCATAAACGTCAAACAGATGAGGGAGCCATGAGGATGCTCATTCAAGATATTGATTTGAGAAGTCCATCAGGAGCAGAGGCCGGAAAGACTTTGTTTACTTGACGGGAGGCCTTAGAAAGGTATCGGCATTCTGTCGTCAGATGCTACAAGGTAGAGGAGAGTTGTAGAGCTATCTAAGAGGAAAAGGTTCAGAAATCTATACAATATGAAGCTACTGCTGCGGTAGAGCTAGGATTCCACAAACAAGGAGAGAATGGATGCCATGGAAAGAAAGCTAAAAGCAAAGAAGCAGGCAAAAGCGAATGCTGCCTGTGGAGCAGGCAGGAAGACAAGAAGAGAGGCGGGAGGTAGCGAGCGAGCGAGCAAGCAAGCAAACGAGCGAGCAAGCGGAAGGGAAAAAACAAACAGAAGAAAACCATCGAAGAGCAGAAGCTGATGAGGATCCGAGAGCTGGAGAGCTTGGAGGAGGAGTTGAGGGAGGAAGGAGGAGGATATGGAGACGAAGCAGAAAATTATAACTGGATTTCCATCTCTGTCTGTATACCCATGTGAGCTCGGGAGGTGGCAGAGAAAACAAGCAAAAGAAAAGAATTGGATAAAAGGCTTAATATTATTATTATTGTATAAAAGGATAGGATAAAATATTATTATTATTGGATAAAAGGTTAAATGGCTTATTATTATTTAATAAAAGTCGGACGGATAGGATAGGATAGGATAAAAGGCAACCAAAACACTCGTGACCATTGAGCTTGCTTTGCTCTTCCAAGTTCCCACGGCCCATTCACCATCTCTGCATCTTGGGCTCTCTCTCTCTCTCTTTCCCACAGCCCATTCACCATCTCAACGTCTTGGGCCATTCTTGGTCTCCCCTCTCTCTTTCTCAAAACGCACTTGCACACATCACAGTCCTAGCTCCCTACCATCTTGAACCTCCTCCTCCCCACTCTCTAGGCTATGGCGCTTCTTTCTCCCATGCCAGCCCTCACACCTTTCCATGGTTGCCCTCAGTCCTGCATGGCCTCCTAAACCACATGGCCTCCAAAGCAACATTCTTCTGCACATTCCTCGCTGCACTGCCCCCCCTCTCCCTTGGTACTTGGCCCTTTTCTTTTGTTCCGTGCCTTTCTCTTTTGCTCCCTTCCCAACACAGTTCCTTTCCTCCCCTCCCACGCCCTAGCTTATACCGCCTCTCGCAGTACTCTTCTCTTCTTGTCCCTGCCCACCCTCTGCAAACTTCTGTGTAGAAAACTTATACAATGGCCATAGCAACCATTGCATTTGATGCTCAATGCCTACTGCAAGAAGTAGAAATCCCATTGAAGGAAAGTGTGTTGTGAACAAAAGTTTCCTAGTTGATGAGCTTCCTACAGGCCTTATATTTGATGGAGTCAATGCTGTTATTGCTGATACTGTTTGTGGCCAAACTCTGGTCCCTATGGTGGAGCACACCGACATGGAAGGAGGTATACATTTCATTGTGGATTCAAGCTTTGTCAGAGTGTCTACATCAGAGTGGAAATCCACAATGTCGGGGTCGAGTTCTCTCACACCAATAAATATTATGGAATCACCTGGCAGTAAAGCCCACACATCTATTGGAAGTGTATCTTCCTCTTGGCCTGCATGGAAAACAAGTGTAGACAAGGTTGCCTCATCCAGCCGGGCTCCTTTTGAAACTATTTGTGATGAGATATTGTTCGCTAAAGAGGATGAACCCTCCTCAAGTAAAAGTGCAAGATCAAAGGGGACTTGTGTTGTAGATTACATACTTTCTCATTGTGCATCAACCAATTTAGCGACGTTAGTGAGAAGGAGTGGGCGCATTGTGCAAGTGGATGAGCTCCCAAGAGAGTATAATGGAGATTGTGTCTTTGAGCTGTCCCCCCAAAGAGCAAATCAACCAATGGAGGGTATGGAGCTCAAATATGATGGCCACTTGTGGACAAAGCCTATAACTTGCAATATTGCATTTGAAGGCACGGTTCGCAAATCTTCATGTGTAGGTGCCTTTGAATGTGACAATCCATTGTGTCCAAAATTGTTGAACAATGGAATGAAGAATGATGCACTTTTCAAGGGTCTGTTGGGAAAGAAGTGAGATGTCAACATGCTGCCCTTTGTCAAGGATGAAGGGTCCTTGAGGTGCCATTTTTGCAAGAAAGCACCTATGTGTACTAGTGTGTGCCAGAGTACAGCTCATTATGTCATGCCCCACGATGCAACATTCACTCGATTGATGAATGGAGGCATGCATGCACACAAAGTACAAGTTGGAACATCAAGGAAGAACATGATGAAGATAACATCGTTGGTGCAAGAAGCCGTGCAATCAAATTGCACTGCTGGAACAAGGAAAATACAAATGGATGTGACACGAAGACTAATAGAGGAAATGGTAATGAATTCTAAAAGGCCTCTGGAGTCTCATTTTGGTGATGTTGAGTTGTACAACATTCTGGAAGAATTGGACTCTAGCAAAAACGCGCAGGTATCTCAAAATCCTTTCTTGTTATATTTCTTGGTGTTTGGAAGGTTCCGATGATAAATGGGTTTTCTGCCTTTATTTTAACCAGGCTGAAAGACATTGTTGGGAAGGCAAAAAGGACAACTTTACCTGGCAATGGAGGGCTAGACAGTATCCTGGAGCTAAAACAAAAATGCACGTAGCCGATTTCCTAGACAGGGGTTTGAGGAGGAAGATGTTTTGTGTTCAAAATGTCCACCAAGGATCTAGCTTTAGGGGTTGACATAGTTAATCGCATGAATCGCAATGGTTCTGGTGATCTGAACAAGCTGGGTGATGTTTGATCACACACGGAGAGTGGTTGGTTGGAGCATTTTTGCTTGTCATGTCTATGATCCAAGGTACAATATTCCATAATTTCCTAGGGCTTTCCCATATTGTTTGTTTGCTACATGTTACATGCTGATCTTGTATTCTATTCTTTGTATCGTAGCTTGCGGGAGGTGCTCACTATAGCCACATGTGAAATGAAAGAAGAGGACACAGATGCACAAATATTGTTCTGGGAGAAGAACCTTAACCAGGTCATGGTACGGTCCGGCTATTCGAAAGCAAATTTTTATGGATGGCTGATGAAGCACCAGCAGGGTGGTTGGCAGTACGACATGTATTCAATGGGGGTCGTGAGATAGAAGGAAGGGAGCGGTCATGCCTCTTCCACTGGGAGCAAAGTTTGCATCGACACCAAGCATATGTAGCGATTCGACATCGTGTGGAGCACAAGGAGTTATGTGAGCGATGGCATCTGAGTCAAACAAGGGAGGAGGCATCGAGCAACAGAAAGTCTCAATGTCTTCATGCATTCTTTACCATAATCCCGAATCACTGATTGCATTCGAGCAACAAAGGCATCCCAGGCATAATCCATATCAATATGATATTGATATGAAAGAGGCTGACAGGCATCATAAACCACTTTCTTATATTGATCATGCTCCAGATAGCTGTTATTCACAATGAGGAGTCTTCTATGTGACAAGCGATCATGCGGTATGAAAAGAGATCCGCAACCAAAGAGGAGCATGATCAGAATGCGTAAAGGCATAATCTACCCACAAGTAGTGAGAATGTCACAGTGTTGTGCGTTGATCCTGTACCAACGATCCAATCGAGCATGATACAAAGATTGTGCATGATGATGGAAAAGTAAAGCCGGGCAACAAAGGATGTGATTCCTTCCAAGATCAGCAAAGCTGAATTGCAGCAGTAATTGATACCAACTCTGCCTCTCAAAGGCCAACATATGAGTACGACCTGATGTATTATCTCCCTGCTGAGGGGTATTGTTGAAATCACCACAAAGAAAAGCATGCTGCCTCCAGGGATATCTCTGCATATCATCCCAAATCATACCTCTATTGCGAGAGGATTGAGGTGCATACACTGAGGCAAATTTGAAAGTTACTCCCTGAATAAGACACTGCACAACCATCCATCTACCTTGTGCATCATTTAAGGCAATAGTGGGTTGAAGATCATGCTTCACCAAAAATACCACTTCTGAAAAGGAATGTTGTCCAACATAAAAGATATCATAACCAGCAAAATGACCATGTTGTCCAGCGTACATGTGCTGGTTATGCTCTTGTAGAGCCACTATGCCAGGCTTCAAATGATTGAGATACATCCATACTATCTTCCATTTTCGAGCATCACACAAACCTTGTACATTAAGTGTCAAACATTTAATTTGTGATAACATATTTAAAGTTTATATACATCAAAAGCAAATCTGACTCAAGTCTGCATTTCCACCTCGGGGTCAGAACCTCTACCCTGAGGGTGACAAGGGTGCCTGATGAGAGGACAAAAAACCCACCACATCCTCTTCAGGGAAAAGAGTGCGACCAACCGTCACAGCAGCCCAAGTAACGCCAACACCTGAATTTTCTTCAGGAGTATGGCCATTAGATGCATAACCATTCCACGTGTGTGGAGGTAATGATCTTCTGGCTGTGATAGTTTTACGCGGCGTCTGCCATACTTCTTTTTTTTTTCTTTAGATTGAGAGGAAGAAGGCAAAGAAGTAGTAGCATTCGCATTAGAAACAAGTAGTGCTTTATCCTATGCAACATAAACCTATTTATTACCTCTGTTTTTAATGACAGAAAAGCCACCCATATCCTTGTTTTGCATCTATGTGGGCATAGCGTCTTGTTGCATCTTTTGCACATTCAAGGGACATTGCGATGCCATATGCCCAAATTTTTTGCATTCAAGGTGTGGGATTATCAATATCCCACAATATGCAAAATCGATTCGAATTCCCATTTGGTCTCGAAGGGACAAACCACTTTGCCCAAAGAGGCTGCAATTTTGGGCAAAGAGGGAAGCCAAACACTGTGGAAAATCAACCACTTCCACCCAAACTGGACAGCGATGCCTGATAAGAGCTTGATAGTCCCTTGTCGGTGACCATGGAAGGACATGTACCATCTGCTGTCCAAAAAAAGAGGAGAGTGCTCCAGTAGCATTTGCTTATGCTCTTCATCTATCATAATAATTTCAAAAAAGCCTCAGGCTGCATAATGGACCTTGTGAACGAAAGACCCCCCAAGTTTCCTGGTTAGCCAGTTTCCAACTTCTCCAGCAACACGCATATGACCTGGAAAGAAAATAATAACAACATGCTTTGCATAATCCCTTACAAGATCAACAATGTCATCCACCTCAACCATAAGACCAACTGAGGGGTATGACTCTTTCCAAGCTTTACAAGTATCCTCGAAGCCTTCATGCATCACATCATACACCAACTTTGCTTCAGAGGAATCATGAAGAGGGTCATCCTGATCCTCAGCCTGCTGCTTTTGCTGTCCCATTCTGTCTTTGTGAAAAGTTTTCTCAAACTCATACGTAGCCATCACACACAAATGGAAACTCAGAAATGAGCAATGTCAAAAGAGGCCCACACTGGATGTACCCTGATCAAAGCAGAACTCAGCACAGCAGCAAACACCCTATACAGAAACCCTGCACGCCTGTACGGAAACCATGCATGCCTGTACAGAAATGCGGGTGCAACTAACTGCTTGTACAGAAGACCTCTACGAAGAGAAATCCTGCGCTTGTCTATGTGTATGGAATCCGTACGTAAAAGTACAAAATCTCAAAAAACGTGCACAGATTGAGAGATTTGCTTTCTAAAGATTTTGAGTTTGTGGCAACAGTTTTCTTGTAGACATTCGGCACGCACGCGGATGCACAACACACACACATACATTTTTTAGTGAAAACTTTTAATTGATTATATTACAAGAGTAGCAGCCTCAAAACGAGGCAGCCGAAATTACATCAGCTGAAAATCTCAGTGTATGCTAGATATACATCATGATCTATGCAGCGCGTCTGCAAGCAATCAAAGAAGGATTGCCGCAGAGAACGCTTAAAAAAGCCAAACAAGGAAAATATAGGATCACCAAAGACTTTACAGTTCCTGTGTGTCCATAAAGTCCAGAGTGCCCAATAGCGAACCCAAACAAAGAAAAGATGAAACTCCAGTCTGGGTGGATGAAAACCAAAGAGCCAGAAAGACTTTCCAAAAGGAACAGTCGTCGGGAATCTCGCTTGCAAGCGCTGCCGAAGAAGATCAATGAACTCACGAGAACATGGACAAAACCAAAATAAATGAGACACAGTCTTCTGAGAACTCAAACATCTGTGGCAACGAGCAAGAGCAATGTGTCTACGAGCCAGCATCTGTCCAGATAGAAAAATGCCTAGAAGCACTCGCCAGAAGAAAACCTATTGCCGAAGAGGAGCTTTGTAGGCCCAAAGCTGCTATAATCTCTTTCTCCACCACTTGGCTCGGTGATGCATTCGCCAAATAGAATTGCCTTTCTCTGAAACCCAAGGTTGAGGCAAAAGGATTCTAAATTCATGTAAGGAAAGCCTCAACCAAAGAGGAGCATGATCCGAATGTGTGAAAGCATTATCAACCCGAATTTGACAAGTAAAGGCATCACAATGCTGTGGATCAATCTGATACCATCTGTCCAAGCGTGCCCGATAAGAAGATTGAGCATTATGCTGAAAGGTATAACCCAGAAGCATGGGCTGTAGTTCCTTCCAGAGATCAACCAGGCGCAACTGAAGCAAAAAATCAGACCATGCCTGTGTTTCAGAAGCCAACATATGAGTGTGGCCTGAGGTGTTGTCACCCAATTGAGGGGCATTATTAAAGTCACCACAAATGAAGGCATGTTGTCGCCATGGATAAGTATGCATGGCAGCCCAGATCAAAGCTCTATCACGAGAAGACTGGGGGGCATAAACCGATGCAAATTCAAAAATTTCCCCTTGAACAAGGCATTGAACAATAATCCATCTACCACGGCGATCATTGAGAGCCACAATAGGTTGAAGGTCGTGCTTTACCAAAAAAGCCACACCAGAAAAGGAGTGCTCTCCAGCATAGAAGATATCATAACCAGCAAAATGGCCTATTTGACCAGCATACATATGCTGATTATGCTCTTGCAAAGCAATTATATCAGGCTGCAATTGCCTGATATACATCCAGACCAATTTCCATTTGCAACCATCACACATTCCCTGTCACACACTTCAAATGATCAAGCATATTTACAGTTATGGGATAGGTATGTACAGCAACTAACGGGCTGTCTACGTCTGCATTTCCACCTCAATGTCCGGGCCTCTGCCCTGGGATGAAGCATCAGCCTGAGGAGAGGACAAAAGTGCAGCAACTTCTTCTTCAGGAAACAAGGTCCGATTTGCAGTCACAGCAGCCCAAGTCAAGCTAACACCAGAGTTTTCAGCAGGTGTTTTCCCATGAGAGGATGCACCACTCCAAGTCCGAGAAGGCAAAGGTCACCTGGGGGAGATCACTTTGCGAGGAGTTTGCCATCCATCAGTCAAAAAAATTTCCCCCTTCCCCTGAGGTGGAGAGGACAAAGGCACAGGAAGAGAAGCATTACCATGTGAGACAGCCGGGGCTTTGCCTTTGTCTTGAACAAAGAAAAACTGTTTGACCCCTTTGTTTTTTACCACAGAAGAGGCATTTGCATTCTTATTCAAAGGCTGAAATTTCAGCTTGCACTGGCATCCGTGGAGCTCGGGAAGGGCATTGTGAAGCCATGTGCCCAAATTGCTTGCATTCAAAGCAAGCACCTGCAAACAGCCCCCACTTGAGCTTGTAAAAGGCACTCCCCATGGAAACATTATTCACAGTAACCGAGTATGAAGCTGGAGTGGGATGATCTCTATCCCACAAAATGCAGAAGCGATTCGAATTTCCATTGGGTCGCGGTGGACATACCATCTTACCGAGGGAAGCTGCAATTTCAGGTAGAAGAGAAGACAAGCATTGAGGAAAAACTTCTACCCAAATAGGGCAACGATGCCGAATCGATGCCTGATAATCTCAGGTGGAAGACCAGGGCAGAACATGGACCATCTGTTGGCCATAGAAAAGAGGAGAGTGCTCCAGCAAAACCTAACGGTGCTCCTCATCAGCCATGATGATCTCAAAAAAGCCCCTCGCTGCATAATGAACTTTTTTGACATAAGAACCACCCAGGGTTCAAGTCAACCAATTCCCAACATCTGCAGCAGCAGGCATCTCCTGGGAAGAAAATGATAATGGCATGCTTTGCATACTCCTTAACTGGATCAAATATATCATCCACTTCCACCATAATGCCAGTGGTGGGAAGTGGATCTTTCCAACCTTTACGGGTGTCTTCAAACCCTTCATGCATAACCTCGTAAACAAGCTGAGAGCCTTAGCACAGTCATGAAGGGAATCATCTGAATCCATCACCTGTTTTTGTTTCTTGTTGGAAACCGACTTGTCTTTGTGAAAGGTTTTCTCATAGGAATAATCCGCCATTCAAGTTAAGGAAAAAACTTGGAAGCAGCAACGCTTTACAAGGAGGAAAGCACAGCAGGTACAAAACTGTACGGGTTTTTTCCTGGCTGTACAGACAAAATCCTGTACGGTTTTTTCCTGGCTGTACAGACAAAATCGTACGGATTTTTGACAGTACGATTTTATTTGATTTTATTATATATATATTTATTTTATTTTTAAAAAAAAAAAATTTCTGACAGGCAAACTGTACGGACTTTCCCGACTGTACGAATAAAACTGTACAAAATATTCTGACTGTACTGACAAAATCGTACGGATTTTTTACATTAATTTTTTTTTTCTGACAGGCAAATTGTACGGACTTCCCCGACTGTACGGACAAAACTGTATGGATTTTTTTGACTGTACGAAAAAAATCGTATGGATTTTTGACAGTACTAAATTTTTTATTTTTTATTTTTTTCGGATTTTTTGACAGAGCGTATGGACACAAAACGGACGTCAAAAGGAACCTCGAGGGTGTCAAACTGAGGGAGAAACAAGCAGCTGTAGCGTGGGAGCACGAGGGCTAGCACGGAATCTCGCTCTGCTCACCTCTCACTCTCTTTTACACACACACATTTCTCTCACCTCTTACACACACTCCACACACACACACACACATTTTTTTGTGGAATCTTTGAGTCGTTATATTACAGAAAAAGCTATCCCAGAAAGGGGAGCTATAATACATCAAGAGAAAATTTCATTGTAGGACAAATATACATCATGATTAAAGACATGAGATTGCAAGCAATCAAAAAGCGATCGCTGCAAAGAGTGTCTGAAGAAGGAGAGTGGAAAAAACAGGATCACCAAAGACCCTATGATTACAATCCTTCCAGAGAGTCCAAAGTGCCCAGTACTGAACCCAAACAAAAAAGAAATTAAACTCCTGTCTGGGTGGATGTACACGAAAAAGCCAGAAGAACTTGCCAAAAGCAATCTTTTTTTTTTCAAAAAAGAGACTTCTATCAAGTAAGAAAGAAACTCGCTAGAGCAAGCTCTGAGCGAAAATACAACATCATGAAATCATGAGGATAAATAAAACCCCCTCAAAGTGAGGTGGAAAACAACCAAGGCTGAGGCTGAAAGTGCCACCTCAACCCTGTAGGAGTCTCAGAGAAGAAAGGAGAGCTTCCATTCCCTGAAGAAAGAAGCCCTTCTAGCTGAGACTGTATGGGAGTCTCCCAGTATACTCATCCATATGGCCATCAAAGTATGTACGGTGTCTGTCCATATTCTGTCCATATACTAGCCAAAGTGTGCGAGGGATGAACCTGAGTACCCTCCATAGCCTCTGTACATCTGGCCCTCCAGATATGCCACGATGCTATGCTCGCTAAAATCTCCCAAGAAGTATCCACCGAGGCATGTACATCTATAAAAGGAAGGTGTGGTACTACATCCAACGAACAGGAGTCAATCTGATGACGTCGAACCAAAATGGCCCGAGAGGAGTCAAGTCTCTCATAGAATACTTGAGGCCCTGTAAGAGAAAGCCAAGCCACTGAGTCCCATGTCATAAAGAATGGGGAGTGGGCAAAGTGACTGAAAATCCTGGCTACCTCCATCCAAATCATCCTCGCCTGTCTGCAGTCCCATAAACAATGTTGAATAGTCACTGAAGCAGAGAGGCAACGAGGGCAAGCAGGGTCGGCTCCGAACCTGGATCTCCAAAGGTTCACTGCAATCCCACCATGGATAGAAAGCCAAAAGAAAAGAGTGATCTTTCTAGTCCTGTGGGATTTCCAGAGTCTCCTCTAGAAGCACCTCTGCAGATCCGCAGTGATGTCAAATGTCTCCCAATGAGGAACTCTGGAAGGTCTCGAACCTGTACCACTGAGCTGAAATCTCCTGGCATTACTAACTGTGTAACGAAAGAAGGGGATGCTCTTCTCTCGATGGAGAGAAGCCGGGGGTCTGCGTCAAGGAACCACCCTGAATCTGATCCCTGCACCAAAAGACCTACAACCCTGATATGCTGAAAAGCAGACTCAAGCAAGATGTCCTCTGTAGATTTGAGCAATCTACCACCATCCTACACAGTAAAAACTAAAGCATCCTCATGTGCATCTCGAAAGGCCAAAATCTGAAGCGGAACACCGCCTCTCGTAAAAGTACGTGCCCAAGTGAAGCAAGTGAGTGGCATATCATCTGTGTCTACCCACTCCTCTGGAAGGGCTGCCTCAATCTGCAAGATCCTCCCTGCACTCCCTCTGAGATGTCCTGTCAACTGAGACTTGGTCTCCTCTGGAAGCCTCCGGAAAGCTTTCCAAGACCCCAAAGATGATGCAGGTCCCCTCTCCCACCTGGACCACTGCATGTAGAGTGAGGCGCCAAGTGGTCTGCCATGATCATCTAAAATACTGTCATTCCACATGATGGGTTGCCTATCAATCTCTTCATGAGAGGAAGGAGGAATCCTCCGAAGAGTGCTCCTAAAACTGGCCCATGCTTTCAAAATGGCAACCATGAGAGGGGACAAAGGTGATCTGAGGTGTGCTGTGGTGAAGATCCACCTAATACTGCTCATCCAGTCACCTCCTGAAGAAGGTGTGCATCTCTGAATGTTGCTAATAAGAAAGGCCTTCCACGGTTCCTGCCCTGGCATAAGTCCCCGCACCACCATCTTGCAAAGTAAAGCTCTGCACCTGCAAATCTGGATCAATAATATTGAGACCCCCTTCCTCTGTAGGGAGGATGAGGGTCTCCCAAGCCACCCTGGCTAAGGTATCTACTGTGCCATCAAGCCCACTCCAAAGAAAATTTCTGATCGGTCTCCTGAGCTGAGTGATGCAGTCCCTAGAATAGCACCAGCAAGAACAAACAAACCAGGCCATGGCCAAGAGGACCTGGTTGACCACCACAACTCTAGAGGCAAGATCCAGCTTGGCTGAGCTCCAAAAAAGGAGCTTCCTCCTGATGCTCTCCAACACGGGAGCAAACTGCTGCGTGGAAGAAATATCCAAGCCGACCTGGCAGCCCAAATATCTGACAGGCACACCCCTCTGAACCCAAGTAAATCCTATGTCAAGCCCCCAAACTGGAGTGTCCTCATCACTGATCCAAAAGCCATTGGATTTATGCCAATTTATATGCGCCCTTGCTGCCGAGCAAAATAAATCCAATGTTGTCCTAAAAGAAGTGAGCGTTTGTGGAGTGGCATCCAGGTAAACTGCTATGTCATCTGCCAACTCACTGTCAAGTAACTCCTCTTCCCTTCTAATGGGAAGTCTCAGCCCAAAGATGTCAGCTTGAGATCGAACATAGATAGTCAAAGCTTCGGCCACTAAAAAAAAAAGGAAAGGAGCAAGGGGGCATCCCTGACGGACTGATCTGGAAATCTGAAATCTCTCACCCCTTACCCCACCAATAAGTACCTGGCTGTGGGATGATCTATACAAGGAGGAAACACCTCTGATCCAAGCATCAGTAAAGCCAAAACATAGAAGGGTGCCCTCCAAAAAACCCCAATCTACTCTGTCATAAGCTTCTCAAAATCCAAAAGTAGAATGGCTAGATTCTGGCCACTATGCATGGCCCACCACTCTGAAGCTTTCGAGAAAGAGAAAATGTTATAAAAAATGCTTCTTGAATAAGATCTAGGAGAAGGGGCTGCAATTGGAGGCTAATTGCCTTGGCCAAAATCTTGTAACAAATCCCCAGAAGTGTGATAGGCCTCCACTAGGAGACTAAATTTCTGCAATCTCCTTTCGGGATAAGGTGGATGAGACATTCTATAAGTGACCCGGGCATCTCACCAGAGTCCCAAATGCCCTGCAGGGCTGAAGTAATGTAGTCTCCAATCATATCCCAAAATGCAATGAAAAAAGAGGGGGTAAGGCCATCCGAACCTGGGCTGAAAGTGCAGTCCAGAACTCTGTGTTGGTGAAAGGTGCATCAAGCAAAACATGCATATCCGGTTTCACCAACAAAGGGATGCTCTGCCAAATAACCTGTCTAGCATCCTCTCTATCCCGTGTCTCAGGATCAGCAGTAAGAAGGGCGGCATAGAAATCTGAAGCTATGCGCAAGACATCATCAGGATCTGTCTGTAAAACCCCATGTGAGTCAATAAGTTGGGATACACTCTCTCTACTATGTCTAGGGCCAAGAGTAGAGAAAAAGTGTTTATTGACTCTGCCACCCCTCTGAATCCAGAAGGACTCTCGTGCATGAAAGGCGTACTCTGCTCTCTGATCAAGCAATACCTGCTGATGAGCCCTTGCTGCAGCAAGGCGCTCTTGAATCCAAGCATCTGAAGGCCGTTTCTGCTCTTCCCTCTACAAAGTTGCCAACTGCTGGCGAACACCAATCTCACGTCTGAGAATATCTCGTCTCCTGGTACGACCAACATGAGGTAGAAGTCGCTTATACCAGAAAGGGCAGCAGCTACCTGTGATGGCAATGGCTGCCCACCCTAGACATGAGAAACCCATATCTGCAGGGCTGCCTCTGTAAGGTCCTCCTCTGTGTACAAGGCATCTGGAATCCTAATGCTGGCAGATCGGCCTCTCAAGTGAGGCTCTGAGATAGCCAGCACAACAGGAAAGTGGTATGAAGTGGAAACCCCAGCAGCAATGCATACCGATCCACCTTTGTCAAGTGCCCAATCATCTACATAGAATTTGTCAATACGTGCATGAATAGGCATTTGCTGACTCCTGTTCGACCAAGAGAATAGGAGGGACTGTCGCTGAATAAGAAAGGCATCGTCCAACCAAGTATCTCTGCCACAATAGTGAAAAAGAAAGGCATCCCAAGCTACTCTCTCCAAAGAGTAAAGTCCTTCTTCTCTACCCCCTTTTTTGTCTGAAGGTAACTCAACCATATTAAAGTCACCTCCAATCACCCATGAATCCGCAATGGGGGCCCAGGAGAGCAAATCCTTCCACATAAAAACACGTTCCCCTCTAATGTTGGAGGCATACAGGTTAAGGAAACCAACCTTACACCCTCCAATCAAGAGAATAATCCACTGAGCTCTAGAGGGAATAATGACTCCGTGTCCAACAACTAAGGGGAGAACCGACTGCGAAACTGAAATAGAAGTGCCCCCCCTGTTGCCCATGGCCGGCGACCAAAAAGTATGACCAGAAAGCATTTTGCCAGACTTAGAGCAATCAATGGCATCCAATTTGTGTTCCCGGATGAAAAGGATATCAATAGCACCTCCAGTGACACCTGGATGAAGCTGATTCCGGATCAGCTGCCTACGGCGATGGTGTGGAACTCTGCCTAGGCCCTGTATGTTCCAGCTGACTATCCTCATCAACAAGAGGATGCTGGATGGAAAGGCTTACCCGACCTAGTAGAGGAGACCAGCTTCCCCTGGGCCGAAACACTCCTGCTAAGGGCAGGAAATTCAACAGGTGAAAGGATCCCTACACCTGCTGAGGGGGAGGCCCTGTCAAAAGGAATCCCAATGACCGGGACCCCTAAGGTGGAGGGCACAAACTCCTCCTCATCCATGAAAGTCGCCGAATCAGCCAGTGTCGAAAAAGAGTTCCTCAGAAGCAAGTCTGGCCGAGGAGTGCGAAGAAGACCTGCACTCGTGGAGGAAGGAGGAGAGGGACCTGCCCAGCCACTATCAACAGATCTGGAGTTGGGAGCTGAGGAGGCCTGTGGCTGGGCTAAAGAAGGATCTGTAGTCCTCATCTGTGCACACTCCCTCAGCTGTGGCATGAACAATCTGAGGGGGAGAAGTATCGGTAGCCCCCTCGTGATCAGAAATGAAAATGACTGGGGCTGGTGCATCTGAAGGCCCCTCCTGATGAGGAACTGTAGTATCTGGGGCTGCAGCAGCATCCACCTTTGCAGTTTGGATGGCATCTGTTTGAACTGGACCAAGGGTCTCCTCCTGAGGTAAAGGAGCCACTCTGACCGCTCTCCAACATGGTACTGGGAGTGCTGCAGGCTTTGGGCGTCCTGCTGCCCCTGGTGGTCCTGGAGTGCATGGTATAGGCCGCAGGGGAGGTGCAGACGAGGTAGTACGTGGAGGAGCCGCACCAAAAGACCTCTTGGGTCTTTTTCTCTTCCTTGGAAAATCTCTAGCAAAGTGCCCAAGGGTCCTGCAAATCTTACACTGATCTTGTCTTCCTGCAATCTCGATTCTCTATCGAAAGAGAGAGCCATCTGGACGCTGAATCATGATGTGGTCATTTGAGATGTTAGGGTCAAAGCCAATGACCCTAACTCGAGGCACCCCATCCGCTCTGACTGCCTCTGCCAAGGAAGAAGGCATGCCAGGAAGGGGGGGAATCTCAGTGACCTCCGAAAGTGGCTCCGATAGTAGCAAGAAGTCGATGCAAGAAGTCGATGGTAAACCTGAGGAAGACCAAGAAACCTAATGAACAGTGATGTGACCTGATTGTCCTCCTCGACCAGATCGAAGACCAAGGTGTAGGGCAAAAGAAAAATCCTCCTCGAACCCAAAGCCAGGGGATTAGCTTTGAGAACAAGGGCTGTGGAGAGGGAGTCGAAAATCACTTGGAAGAATCCACGTCCCAAAAGTCGAATATCCCTCAGGTGTGGGGCGAGATCTCCTGATAACGCCGCCAGCATCCAGTCTCTAGCCTGTAGCCTGTGATCTGGAAGGATGTGACCCAAAGATGCGGGCGAAAAGTGATGTGGAGCCCTCTGATTCCACATCTTCCTTGAGCTGCTGCAACTCGTCTTCTGAAAAAATGACGGTTCTCGCGGCCGGTGGAAGTGGACGGAGATTGGCTAAATGGGGATCCATTTGCCAAATCGAAGTGAAAAGGCCAATTCCAACACTGTTAAAGCTCCATCCGTGAAACTACTGTCCAGGACGCCCTCAAACGGGCGTAGGAAGGAGGAGAAAGAAGAGGGTAGGAGAGAGGGGAAGAGATGGAGAGAAGAAGCGGAGGGGAGCTGGGATAGGATAGAAGGGAGAGGGCTGACGGGGAAGGAGAGGGTAGGCAACGGAGAGGAAAAGAGGGGGGTTAGGAGGGAGGGAGGGGGCGGGCTAGGAGGGAGGAAGGGGGCTGAAGGCGGGGAGGGAGAAGGTGGTGGGCGGGGGAGAGGAAGGGAGGGGGTGGGGGGGTTAGAGGAAGGGTGGGGGAAGGGGCGGGGGAGGGAGGGGGCGAGGGAGGGGAAAGAGGGGGTGGGGGGGAAAGGGGGGGGCGGTGGAGGAGAAGGGGGCAGGGGGGCAGCGGGGGGGGAGAGGGAGGGCGGGGGAGGGGAAGGGGAGGGAAGGGGCGGGGGAGGAGTAGGGGGCGGGGGGGCAGCGGGAGAGGGAGGGTGGGGGAGAAAGGGGGCGGGAGAGGGAGGCGGCAAGGGGGCAGCGGGTAGGGGAGAGGGGGCGAGGGAGGGGGAGGGTGCGGGGGAGGGAGGGCAGCGGGTGGGGAGAGGGAGGGCGAGGAGGGAGAGGGAGGGGGCGGGTGGGCTGGTAAGGGGGGAGAGGGAGAGCGGGGAGGAGGAAGGGAAGGAGGAGGGAGAAGGGGAGGGGGCTGGCGAAGGGGAGGGAGAGGAGTAGCAGCAAGGGGAGGGAGAGGGCAGGCAACAAGGGTGCGCAGGGGGGAGAGAGGGAGAGGGGGCTGGCTGAGAGGGAGAGGGAGGGGGCAGCAGCTCACGGGGAGGAGCAGCAGCTCCAAGGAAGGCCAAAAGCAATCTGAGGAAATCAAGCTCTCAAAATCTGCCAAGGAAGTCCAAGAAAGAACGAGAAAGAAAGAAAGAAAGAAAGTGTATTAAAGTCTTCGGAAGACCGATGGCTCTATGAGACTGTGAAAAACCTGATACAATGAGCTGTGGTAGTGGAGCTACTAAACGAGCATCCACACCAATGCAGAATGCAAAAAAATGCAAATGCAAAATAGCAGTACTAAATCCTAGGTACAACATAGTCATACCTCGACTGTATATATATCAATCTCAGGATCATCGTCGACATCATCATAACCATCATCATCATCATCAGCAGCAGCAGGACCTCAAGATGGATGAGTCTGTGGAAGTGGAGGCGTGAGGTTAGCAATAGAGTGCTGACACCCCCCCAAGGGTGCAGTCCTGGTACGTCTCCTGGTTGTAGCTCTGCGTCTAACCAGGGCCACTATGACCCCCGTTGGTCGGGCTCCGCCTACCCTAAACAAGGAGGGGATGTCCCCAAGTATGATCTGTGAGTCAACCCTCTGTCTGAGCTGTCGGGTCACAGGCTCTAGGTCACGGTCATGTCGAGGTCTCGCCTCGTGGGGGTCTATGTGATCTGGTTGAAAGAACTCCGTGATAGAGCTCTGAGAGGTATCAGTCGAAGAAGAAGTCTACTCCTCTCTCCGTGCTCGGAGTATCCTATCTCGGTGTTTGAGCACCTCATGAATGAAACTAGCCAAACATCACTGGTCTGGGTAGGAGAGAAAATGGGCCAAGACCCCATCATTGTCTCTAAAGAGGCAGTAGAAACGTCCTCGAATCTCATAGTAAACAGGACACCTAAAGATGAAATGCTCCTCTATCTCAACCTCCTGCATGCCACACAGTGTGCATATGCGCCTCTCCCTGGGTAACCGCTCTGCTCTGCCGCTCTTGATACGAAGTCTGTGTGCGGAAACCCGAAACTGCCCAAGAGAGATCCTCAGCGAGTGGGGTAGGTGAATCTGCGTGTATACTAGTGGATCGATGAAACCCTCCGCTATGATATGTAATAGGCGATCTCTATAGAAGCCCAGCTTCACTGGAAGATCACTCAGGCCCAACCAAGTCCGGAATGTGTATAGCTATACTAGATCCTCACGAATAACCTCAT
Organism: Dipteris shenzhenensis; assembly: GCF_047967505.1. Taxonomy (NCBI): domain Eukaryota; kingdom Viridiplantae; phylum Streptophyta; class Polypodiopsida; order Gleicheniales; family Dipteridaceae; genus Dipteris; species Dipteris shenzhenensis. The sequence goes on from NC_141625.1 coordinate 1,897,181, forward strand.
TGACCTCATGTGATAGGAGGGGAGAAAAAGGAGCATCCATGCTGTACTAGAAAGGAGGTAGTCTGTCCATGTGGAGCCCTAGTCCTACAAACCATCTCTCTCTACATGCATACCAGCACCTCTGGTCTCCCCACGCTGTAAGTGCCATAGAAGAGGACAGTGCTAGCCATGGTATCCTACTACGTCAGCATGTGTAGTCCCCATACTTCCTGACTCAGTACAGATACGTAATGACCTAAAATGCGGCATCTAGCTGTAATGGGGGTGATCCAAACTCTGCCCGAATGATCTGGTGAGGGACGGATGGCTTACCACAGATCATCCGTGATAGCAGGAGAATCTGTTGCCGCTCCACCTTGGCCCACTCTGTAACTGACAAGTCTGGCCCCCAACATGGACTGCCATACATCCTTGTTGGGCGCACCAAGGAGTCAAAAAGCAACCCTTTGGTCTGAGGATCCTGAAAGTGAGAGTGGAAGCACTGTCTCTCTAGTCTAGCCAATGAAGCATATCCTCCACTCAGGCGTGCATGCATCGCGGGTCTCATGGTGAAGATGCGGAGAAGACGACCCCAAGATAAGTGTATGATGAAACTACCTCAACAGGGGACCCATCAAATGCGAAATGCTCATCGCGCATGACAACTCGAGATGTATTGAAGATCATATCCTTGGTTTTACCCAAGTTTACCTTCAAATCATGAGACTCACAAAAGGACTGTAGTGCATCAAGGTGTCTCTGGAGCCCCTCTGCTGAGGAGAACAAGAGAGCCACGTCATCTGCATAAAGTAATATCTGGATCAGCGTGCCCACGAGAGAGCAACCTACCCCACCCTGTGCTTGCATCACTGTCTCGAGATCATCAATGTAGAGACCAAACAAGGTAGGTGATAATGGGCACCCTTGTTTGACCCCGATAGTGCTCATGATCTCATCTGTCCATCCCGATCCTGTCCGGACTCTACTTGAAACTCGCTCATAAAGTGACATGACAGCCCAAATGATCTCCTGGTCGTAACCCAAATCCTGTAGGCATCGTATGAGGTGGGCTCTCGGAACGGTGTCAAATGCCCTATGAAAATCCACAAAGCAACAGTAAACCTATGCTTTCATGCCCTCGCCTCCTCGATGATACATCTCAGCGTGAGAATATGGTCCGTAGTCCCATGATCCGGTCTGAAACGGGCTTGTCCCGCTGCTCTAGTCCTCGACACTCCGCAAATTTGCTGACCTCAGAATCAAGTCCTGATGCATAGATCTTGGACATGACATGTCCAACCATAATGGTCCTATAGTTCTCTGGGTTCATGGGATCCCCTGCCTTGTGGATGGGTGAGATAGTATTGATGGTCCAGGTGCGTGGAAACCCCAAGCAAACAGCCTCATTAAATTGCTTGGCTAAGATCGGGGCTAGGAGGTTAATCCCATATGCAATGAACTCAGTGCATAGTCCCTCATGATCCTTCGCTTGGCCATTATGAAGTTTCTTAACGGCATTATTTACCCCCCCCTTAGTGAAGAGGGTGCAGGATGTGGGGCGTGGTATATGTGATAGGTTAGGGGCTGGCTGATTTGGGATATCATAGAGCGTGCGTGCATAATCAGACCACACCTGAGTGTCGGTGAGTGGTGGGGAGGATCGAGAAATCTTCGTCAGAAGTCCTTAGAGTTGTTACTAAACAGAACGTTCAATAGTTCCTCCTCATTCCGGCGCACGAAGTCAAGTTTGTTCCTGCGCACCAGACGACGATACTCGCATAGAGTCTCTGGTTTGATCAGAACGCTGTTTTTTGTTTCAAATCTGAGCTGACAGCGTAAAGCCTTACACTTAGCATCGTACCATCTATTACAGGGTACAATCCTAGGTGGTGGTGGACAGGTGGTGTGGGGGAAGGCGTGAAGGGCAACCTCGTGTAGTGAGCGAGTGACTAGGGCAGCATGATCCTCTAAAAGGGATATAAAGTCAATGTATGCGAGAAGTATGTACAGACGGCCAGAGTAAACAGGTGCATGATCGCGATCAAAGTGTATATCATGGTAGGTGGAGTAAGAACTCAACAGGGTAGAAAGTGCTGTGCGGCGAGGGGTAGAAATGCTAAAGAAAAGATAGGTATGGTCAACCCCTGGAGGGAGAGGTGCTATGGTAAAGTTAGTGATGCAAGATATGAAGGCAAGGGATCCCATGATGTAGTCCATAACACTGAAGCCTCCCCCATGTGGAAAGCAAGTGAAGCCACCTGAAGCGGGCCATCTGTCAAGACCATTGTAGATAATGAGATCATGCATCTTGCCGAGGTCTAATAGGGCTTGCCCATAAGATGTGAGCGGTCCTCGTCTATCAGCTGAAACTCGTAGCATACCTGCCTCCTCAAGGTCAATGTCTGGCAGTAGAGTGGAGTCATCCCTGAAGTCGAGGAGTGGTGCCTGACGAGTGCCTGTCCTCGCGTTGAAGTTCCCAACTAGGAGGACTTCCCCACGGCTAGAGAAGTTAACAATTGACTGATAAAGAGCAACAAATGGGGATGTCTCATCCTCTCCTCGAATATCTCTGGCAAAGTGGGAGGTCTTGGGAGGGAAGTAGCAAATTGCAATAAACAAATCTCGGCTATCCGTGTGTCAAATCTGGATCCAGAGAAACCTGGAGTGTGGATCTCTTTGCTCCACTGAGATGGCCCCCAAAAGTGTGGATCTGTAAAGGACTGCAACTCCTCCTAACCCTCAAACCCCTCCTGTATCCCTTGTCTCATCTCTGTAGGCAGACTCCCATGTATTCCCGCTGACTACTGTAGTGGGCGCTCTGGACTCTGATGTGTCTCTGTGTAAAAGACTATGTCGTGGCCTGTATAGGATTCCGAGAAGTTCCCTGGTTCTGACCCTAAGGTACCATTACAGTTCCAAATGGTGCAGGATAGGGTCTCGGATGTCTGGGTCTCATAGACCCCGCCTCCCTATGCGGTAGGAGAGGTGGGTGGCTGACGGGGGCTTGTAAGGAGTCGTCCATCTCGTACTACTGCCCACTTCTCCTCTTTGCGGGCCTAATCTCGCTGCTGCAACAAAAAGCGGCTCTCCTCAACTTGTAGTGGAGTGAGGTCCTCATCCCTGGAGATCGTTGGCTGGCTCGTAAGGCTGACCTACGACGTAAAGCCGGAAGTTGTGCCTGGGCGTCATGGAACCATATGATAAGGGGCTACTCTCGGTTGGGGTCCCTCCCAACCCGCCATGCTCTCTCAATCCTGCGGTCAGTCGCCCCTAGGGTAGTGGTCACGAAGGCCTGCGCATCTGCCATCGGTGTAGCCTCAGTGCGGGGAATCCCACGTACTCTGATGTTGAGAGCCTTGCTGGCTCTCTGCTGCTGCTCCAGGAGGGTAGCCAAAACGGTTACCCTTGCGGGTTCCCGTTTGGCTACGTCGACCCATCTAGACATCTCCTCAATGGCAAATTGCATGCTCGCAATCTGTGCCTCCACAACTGGGGTGCTCCCTAGGACTGTACGTACAGCAATGACCTCCTGCGAGAGCTGTGAGATCTCCTGTCGAAGTTGTGAGATCTCCTGACTGGGTGATGACTGAGTGAGATGGGTACGGTATGGAGATGATAGTGGCCTGGAGGAGGTGATCCCAGCAAAGTGTGGGAGCGTGGGATGACTGAGAGGCAGAGGGGAGAGAAAGGTCGAGTCGTGCAAAACAGTGTATAACCCCTCCAAAGTAGGTGTCATAATCAGAGAGAGAACTGTAGCGGGAGAAGAAGGGAGAGATGGAAGAGATGGTGCCAGTGGCAACCCCTCTATCCTAGGGGAGGGTGGGGCAATTGATGTCATGGGTAGGGGTATATCAGAGCCAGTACCTATAACTGTAGAGGCTATGGGCGTAAGTGGAGCTGAAAGTGTAGCTGAAACTGGAACTAGAGCTGACACTGAAGCTGAAGTTGAGGCTGGCGTTGAGGCTGCGGATGAGGACGTCGCTGAGATCGAGGCTGAGACTGAAGCTGAAACTGAAGCTGAAGCTGTGATTGAAGTGGAGGAAGAGGTGGGTCTCGCCTTTGCTTTGCTGTCCACTCCGAGTCCACTGCGGTTGTAGCGCGTGTTCACATCTTCGAGTTTCAGTTGTGTTTGTTTCTTGGCTTTGTTGTCGTCTTTCTTGGTGGCTTTATCCGTATCCTTGCCACCTTTCCCCATTTTGAGGCCCATGTTCGGTGTAGGTCTTAGTCTTATTGCAGGAGCAGGAGCATGTACCCCCCCCCCCTCCCATGATAGGAGGAACCTCCAGGGAGCTGACACGAGGTGAAGAGCCGGAGAGCTCAATGGAGGGAGTAGGAGGCGGAGGGGGAGGTGCTGTGATATGATAGGCTAGGGCAGGGAAGGGGGGGGGCTGAGGGGTGGCGAGACAGGAAGTGGGCTGAGGGTAAGAGGGGAGAGCTGAGGGTAGGTGGAGAGGGTGGAGCAGAAGCGGGGGAGAGAAGGCAGAGGTGGGCGGCACTGCAAGTGGGGCTGCAGGCAGGGAGGGAGTTGCAAGCGAGCTGCAGGTGGAGGGGGGAGCACTAGGAGTGGAGGGGCAGCGGGCGGAGGGGGAGCAGAGGGGTGGAGGAGCAAGAGCGGAGGGGCAGAGGAGGCAGTGGGCAGAGGGGCTGCGAGTTGGGGGGGAGCTACAGGTGGGGCCAGGCGGGGAGGGAGGGAGCTAGGCGCACGGTGAGGCTAGCCGGGGAGGGAAGGAGCTAGGGCGACAAAGCTAGGCGGGTAGGGAGGGAGCTACGAGCGCGGCGAGGCTAGGAAGGGAGGGAGGGAGCTGTGGGCGCAGAGAGAGAGATGGACAATGCCAAAAGAGATGAGGCACAATCTCTCTCGGAGTCTACGACAAATAGAGGAAGCAATATGTTGTCGTGCCAAGAGCTGTCCATGAGGAAGAACACCCAACAAAGCTCTCCACAAGAAAACCTGCTGCCGGAGAGGAATCTTAGAATGCCAAATCTGTCTCAAACATTTCCGCCACCATTTCATAGGACGATTAAGATGCCAAAGCTGATTTGCCTTTTGTGAGATAAATGGCGGAGGAAGTAGAACTTTATAAAGAGAAGAGACAGTAATATGTGCAAACTGCAAAGGACGTTATGACAAGCCCACAGAAGAAAGTGTCTAGTCTTGAAGACGATCCTGTAGATGCAATGGAGGAACCGGCTGAAAAGGTTGGAGCATCAAAGTAATCTCATGCCAAAGTGGACGATAATGCATTCCAAGGCCAAATTTGGCAACAGCCAAAGGAAAAGTAAGGGGAATTCCAGCATCATCAACAACGTCATGAACCAAACGAATCCCCTTGAGACTCAGAAAATACGAACGTTGAGGCTCCTGCAAAGCCAAAGGAAGGGCGAACACTCTAGACCAATGTATACTTTCAGCTCTGAAAGAGTTGCCCTGCAAGGAATCACTGCCATGCCAATCCAAGTGGGAAAGGATATGTTTCCAATCCATTAACAAATGGGAAACCAAAGGACGGCCGGGGATTTTGCCTGTCACAGAACCAAAAAGAAACTCCCACTGGGAAAGCTTCCAATGACCAAAAGATGGAGATTCAACATGCAAGAGTAACTGACGAATCATGACAGCCCATGGTTGAGAACCTTGCAAAAACTGCAGCATGAGTTTCCCCTTATGAGCAAGAATGTGCAGATGGATATTAAGAATATTAAGACCTCCATGCATCTTTGGAGAACAAAGCTGCTGTACCAGAAGCAAACGCAGGATGTTTTTCCCATGGCGAGAACACCAGAAGATTTCCAGCACCTCAAACATAAAAGAGGCAAGATCAGCCTGCTGAACATAATAAGAGGCAAGTAGAATTGAATATACGCCATCAGAATAGATTGCACAATTCGAAGATGAACATACAGAGGCCAAGTTGCCAATTTCCAATACTCCAGCTTTTTCTTGAGAGCTGCGAGAATCCAATCAGATTGTTGACGAGAAGAAAGTGTCCAACTCAAAGGATAGCCAAGATGATGAACCAATTGAGTTGGTGGGATGATTTATCCAGGCCATAAAAGAGAGTGCCATTCCTTGGAATGCAGAGGCAACAATTTTGATTTTTGAAAATTTACATGAAGCCCAGCAGCTAAACCATATAAAGAAAGAGCTTGCATCAGCTCAGAAAGATCCTGCTCTGTATTGCGGGGAGTGAAAAAAGAATCATCCGCATAAGCTTGAGCAAGCAATGTTTTAGTGTCATGAATTTCCAAACCATGTAGCTTATCCGTAGCTACGAGATGATCCATATACTGAAGCATGGGGTGCGTGGCTACAGCATACAGGAGCGCACTAAGTGGATAGCCTTGACGCACCGAGCAACGAAGAGTCCATGCTTCAGAGATATCCCCAGAAAGAATGCAAGCAGCTTGACTGTCACTATAAAGCCAATATATGATATGCTGCCCACAGAAGAAAGTGTCCAGTCTTGAAGATGATCCTGTAGATGCAATGGAGGAACCGACTGAAAAGGATGGAGCATCAAAGTAATCTTATGCCAAAGTGGAAGATAATGCATTCCAAGGCCAAATTTGGCAGCAGCCAAAGGAAAAGTAAGGGGAAATCCAGCATCAACAACAACATCCTGAACTAAACGAATCCCCTTGAGATTTAGAAAATACGAACGTCGAGGCTCCTGCAAAGCCAAAGGAAGGGCGAACATTCTAGACCAATGTATACTTTCAGCTCTAAAAGAGTTGTCCTGCAAGGAGTCACTGCCATGCCAATCCAAGTGGAAAAGGATATGTTTCCAATCCATTAACAAATGGGAAATCAAAGGACAGCCAAGGATTTTGCCTGTCATAGAACCAAAAAGAAACTCCCACTGGGGGAAAGCTGCAAATGACCAAAAGCTGGAGATTCAACATGCAAGAGTAAATGACGAATCATGGCAGCCCATGGTTAAGAGTCTTGCAAAAACTGTAGCATGAGTTTCCTCTTATGGGCAAGAATGTGCAGATGGATATTGAGAATATTAAGACCTCCATGCATCTTTGGAGAACAAAGCTACTGTACCTGAAGCAAACGCGCTTTTTTTGCCATGGCGAGAACACCAGAAGATTTCCCCCCACACTTTTTTTTTAGTGAGAAGAAATATTTTATTGCTGTGAAATAATTACATTCATAGGTACTCCAAAAGCGGAGTAACTACTACTCAACCGAAAATCTCAGTATAAACCATATATACATCATGATTAATCAAACGAGTTTGAAAGCAATCATAAAACGATTGTCGCAGAGATCGTTTGAAAAAAACCAAAGATAAAAAAGTAGGATCACCAAAGACTCTATTATTTCTGTCCATCCATAGAGTCCAAAGTGCCCAGTAGCGCACCCAAACAAAAAATAAATCAAAACCAAATAACCAGAAGAACCTGCCAAAAGTAACAGTAGGAAATTTCGCTCGAAGCCCCTGACGAATGACAGCGAGGAAATCACAAGTATGTGGACAATGCCAGAAAACCTGAGGCACAGATTCAGCAGAATGTAGACATCAATGGCAAACAGCCGGGGCAATATGTCTATGTGCGAGTAACCGCCCAAATGAAAAAATGCCAAGTAGGACTCACTAAAGAAAAAGTTTTTGCTGAAGAGGGACTTTATAATGCCAAAGGAGATGTGGCCGCTTTCTCCACCATTTTGATGGTCGATCCATATGCCAAACAAAATTGGCTCTATCAGAAACCCAACACGGAGGTAACAATACTTTATACAGACAAGGCACTGTGATATGTGACAGCTTCAAATGGGCTGAAGAAGAGGAAGAATGGAGAGTCCAATCCTCAAGCCTATCTTGAAGTTCCAAACAAGGTAATGGCAAGAAAGGTCGAAGCATTTCTGAAATTTTGTGCCATAAAGGACGATAATGACCTCCCAAACTATACCTGCTAGAAGCCGTAGAAAAAGATAAAAAAGTGCCATCATCCTGAAGTACATTTGCCACAGAATCAATACCTTTGAAAGATATAAAATAAGAACGCCTGGGTTCTTGTATAGCCAAAGGAGGGTGGAATACTTTTGGACCAATAAATATTCTCAGCCCTCAAGGAATTTCCCAACATCCCTGCCATTCCATTCCAAGTGGGATAAAATATGCTTCCAATCAAGAAGCAAACGAGAGACACAAGGGCAGCCTCTTATCTTGCCTTGAATAGAGCCAAATAGAAAATCCCACTGTGTAGGCTGCCAATGCCCAAAAGCGGAAGTATCAATATGCAACAAAAGAGAGCGAAGGCTTGATCCACTTGCATAAACTGCAACACCATTTTTTCCCTGTGACCAAGTATATGCACTTGTTCAAACCCCCGTGCATCTTTGGAGAACAGAGACGATGCATAGAGAGTAATCTGAGACTTTTCTTGCCATTTTTTGAACGCCAAAAAATCTCCATGATAGCAGACATAAAGGAAACCACATCTGCCTTAGTAAACATAATGAGGGGTAGATGAAATTGTATGTATGCTATCAAAATGGATTGTGTTATTCGCAAACGAACATGTAACAGCCAAGTTGCAAGATTCCAATATTCAAGTTTTCTCCTCAGCTTTGTGAGCGTCCAATCAGTTTGTTGAGAACGAGTGAGCTCCCAACCTAGTGGATAACCAAGATGTTGAATCAATTGAGAAGGTGGAACAATTTCCCCAGGCCACAAAAGACTATGCCAATCTTTAGCATGCAATAGGAATAGCTTGCATTTCTGAAAATTCACATGAAAACCAGCAGCTAAGCCATATGTGGAAAGAGCTTGCATAATCAAGGAAACATTGCTCCGAGTATTTTTCGAGGTAAAGAAAGAATCATCAGCATATGCTTGAGCTATCATGCTACGGCTACCAGGAATTTCCAATCCATCCAACATGCCTGTGTCCAAAAGGTGGTTCATATATTGAAGCATTGGATGAGTGGCTATGGCAAATAGTAAAGCACTGAGGGGATAGCCTTGCCGAACAGAACAACCAAGAGTCCAAGTTGTAGAAATATCCCCTAAAAGTATGCAAGCAGCTTTACTATCTTGATATAGCCAATTGATAACTTGCTGCATTTTTGTGCCAAATCCCAAGGCCTGCATTGTTTGTGAAATAAAGTCCCACTGAACAGTATCAAAAGCTTTGGCAATATCAACTTGCAATAGCAAAACATCCTGCTGCATATACTTGGCATATTCTATTCCAACATAGGCATTAGCAATGTTGTCTGTGATATGCCTACAAGAAACAAAACCATATTGCGTAGGATGCAACCCATCATGCAAATAGCCTTTTATCCGATCAACAATCATTTTGGTAGTAAATTTGTAAATCATTGGCATAAACATGATAGGTCTCCAATCAGCCAAAGATTCACAGATTTACTTTTTTGGAAGAAGTTTAACAAGACCTCTCTTCCATGTGTCTGGCATTTTCTGATTTTGCAGCAAAGTATGCTTCAAAAGAGGCCAATATTCTTTAAAAAACTCAACTGTAAGACCATCCCATCCTAGAGATTTCCATCTACCACAAGATTTGATTGCATCTGAAAATTCTCTTTCGGTAAAAGGTTCCTCCAATTCCAAAGCCTGAGTAGTGGAGATAATAGGAGAAACATGCTGTAAAAGTAAATTTCTTGCAGACAAAACCTACTGTGAGGGAGGATCTGCATAAACCAAACTGTTGAGAGAAGTGATGTACACAAATAGAAGCAAGCTGTGACCATGATGTAGTCCATGAACCATCAAGCATAAGCACCCTACAAATGTTTGTTTTTAATCTCTTCTGATGCAAGCTTTTAAAAAATTGTTTGGAAGAACAACCTTTATCTGTGAAAGCTCTTTGTCTTGCTCTGGTCTCCTATTTGGCAAGTTTCCTATGATCATTGATTTGGAGACACTGTTTGGCTTGGCATAGTGTTGTTTGCTCATGCAAGAACAAAGGACGAAAGTGACAGTTCAGTGAGGTCTTGGCAAGTCAATTTAGCCTGAGCAACAATTTCCCTCAGAGTCTTCATGTAAGAGTTGCCATAACCTCTAATTACAACTTGCATTTTGGAAACAAAAGAATCCCATGCATTATCAATATTAAAGTGGCTCTGAGAAGACAGAGATTGATAGGCTTCAGTAACCATTGCCTTGAAAGCAACATGCTGCAAATAACTATTGTTCACCATCAGATGTTGCCTTTGAGGCAGTCTATCATCTGGCATATCATCAAAAGATAGCCTCAACCATAACAGTGCATGATCTGAATGCACAAAGGCATAGTCAACCCACATTTTGCATGTAAAATCATCATTTTGTTGTACACTATACCAGCGATCCAAACGTGCCTGGTAAGAAGAAAGGGCATTATGTTGAAAAGTGTATCCAGGTGACAAAGGCTGCAATTCCTTCCAAAGATCAACCAAATCAAGATGAATCAGTAATTGAGACCATGCATGCCTTTCAGAGGTTAACATATGAGTATTTTCTGATGTATTGTCACCCTGTTGCGGAGCATTATTGAAATCCCCACATATAAAGGCATGATATCTCCATGGATATCGTTGCATGGCATCCCAAATTGCACTTCTATCCCCAGAAGATTGAGGTGCATATACAGAAGCAAAGTCAAACACCTTGCCTTGAATGATGCATTGAAGAATAATCCATTTGCTTTGATTGTCATTTAAAGCAATAACTGGCTGAAGCTGATGCTTAATCAGAATGACTACACCTGAGAAAGAGTGCTCCCTAGCATTAAAGATATCATAGCCGCAGTAATGACCTGTCTATCCTGCATAGACATGTTGATTGTGTTCTTGTAATGCCACTATATCAGGCTGAAATTGATTGATGTACAGCCACACAGATTTCCATTTCCTACTGTCACACATGCCCTAAACATTTAAGGTAAGGCATTTCATATGAGCAAGTATATTTGCAGATATTTATAGGGAAAAAAATATGTATAGCAGCAACCTTCAGGATGTCAACCCTGCATTTCTACCTCAGGATCAAGGCCTCTTCCCTGAGAAGAAACATCCGCCTAAGGATTGGACAGCAATGCAGCCACCTCTTCTTTAGGGAAGAGGGTTCTGCTAGCTGTCACTGCAGCCCATGTGATTCCAATCCCTGAGTTGACCTCTGGAGAATTTGCACTCGAAGATGCACCATTCCAAGTGCAAGGAGGTGGAGGTCGTCGAACAGAAATAACTTTTCGTGGACTTTGCCATCCATCAATTGGAGTTTTTGGTCCTTTTGCTGAGAGTTGAATAGCAGGAAGTGGAGGGGAAGAAGCACTCCCATTTGAAACAATTGGGGCTTTTCCTTTATCCCGATTCACAAAAAACTGTCTATTATCTTTATTTTTATTCCCAATAGGGGCGGAAGCATCCTTATTGGGCATCTGAGCAGGCAAAGTACCAGGAGGCATTTTATGCTAACTCATTGGACACTGCTAAGCCATGTGCCCAAATTTTTTACATACAAAACAAGCCCCTGTAAATAATCCCCATTTCAATTTATAAAATGCACTTCCCATATCAACATTGTTTACCGTGACTAAATAAGACTCCAGTGTGGGATTATCAGTATCCCAGAGAATGCAAAATCGATTAGAGTTGCCGTTAGGCTGCGGTGGGCAAATCACTTTGCCTAAAATCGTTGCAATTTTAGGCCAGAGTGAAGCCATGCATTGCGGGAAGTCTACTACTTCAACCCAGACCGGACACCGATGTCAACTGATAATCCCTTGTAGGGGACCATGGCAAAACGTGCACCATTTGCTACCCAAAAAAGAGTGGCGAATGTTCCAAAAGCATTTGCCTGTGAACCTCATCTACCATAATGACCTCAAAAAAGCCTCTGGCTGCATAGTGTACCTTATGAACAAACGAGCTAGCTAGTATTCAGGTCAACCAATTGTCTACCTCTGCAACAAGTGGCATCCGACCTGGGAAAAATAAAATGACTGCATTTTTAGCATATTCTCTAACTGGATCCACAATTTCATCCACTTCAACCATGAGACCAACCGATGGAACAGGGTCTTTCCACTCTTTCCTTGTGTCTGCAAATCCTTCGTGCATGACATCATACACTAGTTGTGCTTTAACAGAATCATGCACGGGGTCATGCTGACCCTCAGCCTGCTTTTGCTTTTTGCATTGAGCCAATCGATCCTTTTGAAAAGTTTTTTCATAACAGTATTCAGCCATGTCTTCTGAAGAAGATGGAACCATATATGGAAGGAGAAAAGGCTATCATTACAGGAAAAGACAAGGGGGGAAGGAAACAATGATAGGGACTCTAGACCCTCAAGATCAAGGTGTGGAATTTAGGAGGTTGGACCGTGGACAAGGTCATTCGCACTGGAAAAAGAAATAGCTGAGATAAGCATACTTATAATTTTGGATACATGGAAGCATGGGGGAACACATCCCCAGAAATTTAAGGACTCATAAAAACATCAATATGGAATGCAAATACACATATAGGAGGACGAGTGTTCGGTGGGATTTGTTGAAATATGAAGCCAAAGTGAGTAAAAAATGAGTGTTCTAGGTGTCTAGGGGGTGTTTTATAGTTTAGTGAGTCCTAGACATGCCACGTGTCATATTGGGAGTTATCCCATATACATTGTGGCTTTCTAGAGTCTAGCGTCACACTATATAGCGTTGTACTTGTCTTGAATCTTATCATATCAGTCAACATCAAACTCTTTGGTATCATGTAAATACTTGTCCATTGCTTTCATTTTCTTTCCATTTCATTTCCATTATGCTTGTGATCTTTCCTTTCCATTCCTAGTGTTAGCTTGCTTCTTTCCCTACGACTATGATCTTTCATGTGGTATCAGAGCCATGTTCCTAGCCCTGCTCTCTCTTTCCCTTTCCCTTCCAAGAGGTTGAGGTGAGGGAGGCCAATGAAGCTACTCTACCTTCTCCTCCTTGGAAGGTTGCCCTCTACTCTCCTTCCTTGAGCTCTCTTCTCCATGCCATGATCTACCACCTCTCTTCTCCTTCCTTCAGCTACATCTTTTCGTGACTTGCGGACGATGTGATGCTTCTATCCGGATCTAGAAGAAGAATCACCGCTTTGTGTCTTTAGCAAAGTTGTAGAGGACCTTGAGTACTACAAATTTCATTTTTACATCATTGCAATCCAAGTACAAAAAAAAGTTACAACCCTTGCAAGAAGTGATAAAATTTGTTTGTGCGTGCGAATTTTGTTCTGGAGCTCAATGATTTGACAGCCAGCTGTCAATTCTCTTCATCGTTGAACTCTGCTCTAGCTCGCCATTTGCTCCGGATCTCCCTCGGTTAGTTTAGGGTTTCGTCACACCGATTACGGATCGAGAGCGGACGTGCAAAGGGTATCCCACGAGAGGGCCGCCTTTGCCTACTTTGCGACTTGCAGGAGATCGAGTCGGAGGAGCACTTTGCTTTCAGATGTCCTATCTATTATGCCATTCGAGGCCGGTACCACTGCCTCTTCCGCGACGGATTCGGCCCCCTCCCACACATGCTGCAGTTCCCGGATCAGCGATGCCTAGCCGCTTTCTTACATGAGATGACTCGCCACCGAGATACCTCTCTCTGAACACGGTGACACGCGCAGCACACACAGCGTGAGGACACCTAACGGCCCATCACTGATTTCTTCCAGTCACAGGATACCTCTCCTCAGTCTAGCCGACGACGCGGACGTGAGCGAGAGCCAGAGCCACGACAGCTGCGCCAGCGAACAGACTCACACATCCAGGTCCATGACATCTCGTCTCTGCTCTCTGCCCGCCCCACCGGGGTTACCATTGCCCTCATCCACAGGGCCACCCGCCGCCCCCGACGACCGAGCTCGACTAGGCCGCGTGACGTCAGAGGCCAGTCATCTATCGCAGGGTTTTTTCTGGCCTCCCATTTGACGGCCCCTCTATGATTGGTCTCTGACGATCACCACCCGCACATATATATTGTATCTCCCCCCTCTGTCCCATTTTTGGTGCCCCCCCCTTCTTTTTTGTATCATCTGGAGGTAGACACATATTTTTTGTATCAAGACTAGACACACCGTCCGTCATAACCTCTTTTTTGTAGAAACGGTTGGCTGGCCCGTTTTGAGACCGCCACCGTTATGCTCATTGTATCAGTTATCTTTAGTCTCATAGACCTTCACGGTCTCCCGAAGACTTTAATAAACTTTCTTTCTTTCTTTCTTTCTTGGAGCTGCTGCCCCCAAGTTGGTGCCCGTATTCTACCCGTCATTCTCTTGGAGCTGCTGTCCTTCTACTTCTGTCTGCCATGAAGAAGTTCCAGACTTGCTCCAGCTCATGAAGAACTTATCAAGGTGATCTTTCCATAGTTACACTTACATTTCTACTCTTTTCCAACCATGGAGTCTTCCAAATCAACTACCATTTCATTTGAGAAGTTTAATGGTAAGAATTTCCCTACATGGCAAACAAAGGTGCGTCTTGTACTTATGAAAGATGGAGTGGGGAATGTTGTGCATGGCAAGGAGAAAAAGGCACAATCAGATGAAAAGGAACTTGCACACTAGGAGAATCTGAATGGCAAAGCTCTTTCTCTCATTGGTTTGGGGTTGGGTGATGACGTTATTCATCATTTTGATTTTGACTCCACTGCTCACGACTTATGGGCTAAGTTTGAAGAACTGTTCGGCAATAAAATCATCAATTCAAAGGTATTCCTCAGACAGGAATTCTTCAAGCTACAAATGAAGCATGAAGACTCTCTTCTTGCTCACTTGAATCATATGGAATCCTTTGTCACTCAGCGATATGGAATCCCTTGTCACTCAGCTTACTAGTCTGAAGGCCCCTGTAGGGGAAGATGATCAAGTTGTTGTGCTCCTCTCGAGCATTGAGAAAAATTACTGGGAAATCATACCAGCATTGCGTGTGACACAAATGGGTTATCATGATATGGTTTCTATGCTTATTGATCATGACAGACGGTATGCAGACACTCCGGACTCCACTGTACTATACTCCAAGGACAAAGGCAAAGGCAAATTCAAGCCTTTCAAATGCAATCACTATGGGAAGCTTGGTCACACCAAGGATCGTTGCTTCCAGAAGCTTGCCAAGCAACAACAGATCATGTCAACTTGGTTGGGGCTGCAACAAGTGAAGACGAAGAAGAAGATGATGCTTTGATACCGACTCATGCTCTTACTGCCGACATCAGAGATCTCTCTCTATTCAAAGGTCTATGTACCTAATGATCGGGACTTCTATTTTTTATCTATTTTTATTATTCCTACAACTTGATGTATTTTGAGGTCCTCTGCCCTGGGTAGTCCCCCGAAAATGATATGTATTGAGTGTTTGGTTTTCATTGAGTCTAAAGGTCCTCTGCCTTGGATAGTCCTCCTAAAAAGATGTATTGGTTTTCCTATTTTGGTGTGTGGCTTCCTAACATGTCATGTTATGAAGCCTCCTAACATGTCATGTTATGAAGCCAAGGGGGGATGTACTGTGGGAGCCATATGTATTAGCTTTGATAGGTCTCATTATCAGGCCTGGCCGAGTTCCAGGGTGGTGGTGTATTCCTAGACCTATGAGCTGGTCATGTAGCCATGCTATAACGTGAGCCTCTAAGCATGTTGAGTCTCAAGCCATGAAAGTGCTTGGATCACAACCTCTGAACACGCTCAGACTTAAGCCTCTTAGTTACATAGGGTGCGCAGTTTGATAATTGTCATTGTCATGTTTTGTTCTTGGTTCCCACGAGTCTCTCACCTTGCCTTCATGGGGGGTGTTGGAATATGAAGCCAAAGTGAGTCAAAAATGAGTGTTCTAGGGGGTGTTTTATAGTCTAGTGAGTCCTAGACATGCAACATGTCATATTGGGAGTTATCCCATATACACTATGGCTTTCTAGAGTCTAGTGTCACACTTTATAGTGTTGTACTTGTCTTGAGTCTTATCATATCAGTCAACATCAAGCTCTTTGGTATCACGTGAGTACTTGTCCATTGCTTTCATTTTCTTTCCATTTCATTTCCATTATGCTTATTATCTTTCCTTTCCATTCCTAGTGTTAGCTTGGTTCTCTCCCTACCACTATGATCTTTCAGGATTGTGTGCTACATCAGAATGACATGGGAAAAAGCAATAAAAGTTGTAAAAGAAGACCTATGAAAACAACATATGTGGCTGGATATCATGGCAAAAGAGGGGAATATCAAAATGACAGTAGGCTATTTTGCACCCCCACAATCACCCATCTACAAAAACTACAGCAACATATCCTGAGAAGATCCCCTCATATATTTAGGGGAGGATATAACTAGATTCTGTAAAGAGAGTACATAATTCTAGCAGAGAATTTCAATGCATGAGCAGGATCAATGCAAGGAATCTTAAAAACGGAGGGGAGAGACCCCATATGGATAAATGAAGTGGAAGAAGATAATGAAGAAAGAAGAGGCTGAAAAGGACATCAAATGATGCCATGGAAATTACTCATATGGGAAGGCAACTTCTCACATTGTGTGGATGCTTTGGGCTGCAAATATGCAATGGCACAACAAATTTCCAAAACAAGGGAGGTACACATGCAAGACAGCTCAAGGGTCAAGTGTAGTTGATTATGTGATCACAAACTCACATGCAAAGCACATGATTGGTTACATCAAGATTGAGGATGAGTCTCTTTAGTCAGACCATAGAGCAATGTCTTTAGGCATAATGGGGACAAGCAATGCAGTTAAAAAACAGAAAACTACTGCACATAAGCAATGCTGTTAAAAAACAGAAAACTACAGCACATCCTAGGTTAAGAATGGACTACAAAAAAGTGCATATTTATGAAAAGTAGATAGAGACGGCAATGGGACAAGGTCAAATGCCTTCAACATTTAAAGAAATGAGCAAATACATAACAAATATGCTGCTGTCAACAGCCCAAAAAGCAAGCGGAGAAGAACGGGGATGCCATGTTTAAAGAGAAAGTGATATATTCCATTCAAAACGAATCATACAACAGGTGGGAGAGAAAGTACTCTATCCCTAGCCTCAACAATGTGGCAAAAAAGCCATGGTGGTGGTCTAAAATGCCACGACATCCCAAAAGGGGTCAAATGAAAAAATAATGAGCAGTCCCATGTCCTCATGAAAGATAAAAGTCTCCCACGAGCTGCCAAAGAGGTGCCTGTACACCGCTCCCACTGACTCCTGAGAGTGAAGATAATCTCCGCCCAAATGGAAGCAAGAGTGTCAGCCTCCGTGCATAAATGGCCCCCAAGGACAAAAGAACATCTCGAACACCATATCCGCCATAGGGTAATGCTAGAAATCACCTCCCAGGCTGACCCTGCAGGTGAAGTAGGCCTGGAATCCTAAGCTAGTACTGGTACCAAAAGTAAGTCCTGCGGCTCCATGATGCTAACATCTGTGGGACCCCGTCTCTGGCGACACTGCATGAAGAAACCATGGTCTCCTGGCTCTGAATCATAGAGGGCAAAGGCTCCAGAGCCTCTCCCCCAAAGGGCAGCGCCCCATGTCATTAGAAAGGACTCAGATGTAACATATGAGAACAACCTGAAGATACCTGTCCAAACCACTCTAGAGCTGAGGCAGCTCCATAAATAATGCTTACTAGATTCCTCTACAAGCTGACAACGCATACACAAGGAGGGTCTACCCATCTGCTGAAGCCAAGTACCCACAGGTATACCCCTATGAATAGTGAGCCAAAGAAAGTAGGAGACTTTCCTGGCTCTACTGATGCCCCAAAAGTGAGTCCAGTAGCTCAACAAGAGCTCTGCAGTAAGTCCCTGTGTGTGCCAATGCTGTGAGGCAGATGGTAGGTGATGAGAGTCTCTCTGCTGACGCCTTTAACCTACCCTTGTAGAGTACTGGAAAAACAAAAGAGGACGAGCGCCAGCCACCGGAGCAGGCCACGCCCACTCACCTGGGTCCCAGTCGAGCTCCGCAAGAGGTCGACCCTGAAAGATCCAAAGTCTCCATCTATGATCCTCTGCAATGGTCAACCTGGACGGATCTGTGGCCCATTCCTTACCCAGGCAACCAATGACCCTGACTCTCTGCCAAAGGAGCTCTTGTCGATCCATGGGCTGAGTGGGATACAATCTGTGAGAGGAGTCCGTCTCAAAATAAGTAAAAGCAAGGGGAGAAGTATGGGGATGACTAGTATGAAGGATGCCAATAGAGCCTGGAATATAGCAAATATAATAAAGAACGAAGGCAAATTCTCGAACATATAAATAGGTGGTAAGGCACAAAAAAAGAAAATATCTCAAGTGCAAATAGCTTGAAAGCTTCGAGGAGCTGAAAGAAAATCCGAGAAAGTTTTTCAAAAAACTACATGGCAAACAACCCCAAGAGAGGAAGGCCAATGGGAAGACATGACATGGCTTGTCAAAAGCCTCTATGAAAGAGATGGGGAAGAAAAGCTCAACCACAACTATACTATCAAAGCAACAAATGGAATCATAACGGGGGAAGAATGGGAACAGCCTGAAAAACCTGGCTAATGGGAAAGCTCCAGACACACAAGGGCTAGTAGCAAACATGTTAACATGGGGAGGCAAGAAGACAAAGAAAATGCTTATCAGGCTTATGAATATGACTCTGGAGGAAGGGTTCCCATCAAATTGGAAAATTATAGGATTGTACCAATCCATAAGGGGGGAGATAGCAAGATGGCAAAGAATTATCAGACAATCATGGTAAGCAGCCTACTGGAAAAACTATATGGCACTATCCTTGAGCCAAAAACCAGCAAATGGGCGGAGGAACAAGGAGTGAGGGTGCCTGTCTATTGCTGTTTCATAGATTTCAAGAAAGCCATTGACACCATTGACATAGTGCCATGCAAGCAGCTTGCAGCCGAGGAAGATCTCTTACTTCTTCTAGCTGGCTGCCCACGGAGGCTTGCCCATCGGATTGTGGTTGGAGCAGATGTGAGTGGACGGGCAGTGCCATTGTTGCTCCGATGGTGCCTTGGAGACCATCTCGCATTGCCTGTGGAGCTGTCGTAGCGCAGCGAGGATCTGGATGAGAGACCTTAGGATCATGCCACGTATGCAAAGTCTTCATAGAGACTACACCTGGGGGATGGTGGCTTGGTTGACAGAGGGAGGACACGCATTTCAGATTGATGAGATCTCCCCAGCCTACCGGATACAGGGTCAGAGCATCCAGAGGATCGCACTCCACGAGGCAGTCCCCCCTGACAGTCTAGCTCCTCCTTCTCCTAAGGAGGACAGTGTCTGGGAGGTGGTAGCCAGCATCACTGCTTGGAACATTTGGGTGGCTCGCTACAGTCTTGTGATGGTGAGCACCCGGTTCTATCCTAGTTGCCATATGGCAGGATATCATTTACACTCTACAGTCCACCTGGGAGCGAGGGACTCCAAGCTCCAAGGCAACTATCGAGAGGCGTGCTCGTTTCTGCAAGGCTTGGCCTGCAGGTGTTTTCTACATCTTGACTCCGCAAGGGATTCGCTGGCTGTATAGTCCCCCCACTTGGCTATTAGCCCCAGTTCCAGAGATCCCCTAGGCAGTGAGCTGGGTTTCTCTGGAACAAGCCGGTTTTTCTTTCAGCCTTTTCCCGGTTTTTTCCATACTTAGCACCTTCGGGGCTGCTGTCTTGTATGAAAATCTTTCAAGCAGTAATAGAAGGTTCCTTTCTTTGGGACAAAAAAAAAAAGTGGAGATAGTGTAGTCCCACACATACTTGGGAGCAGTCTTCACAGGACCCATCTACACAATGACTCACGCAGCCACAACACGACTCACACAAGGGCAGAGTGCTTTGGCCCGACTAGAGAGAGAGTGTTTCCAGGCACATTTTCAGGATCCATTAATGAAGAGCTGGCTCTTCGACACTTTAATGCGGACGATTGCCATGTATGCAGCACCCTTCTGGGCGGGTGATCTCCCGAGGACAAGGTGGAGGAAAATTTGAGCAGCTACAGCTGACTATGGGGTCTAGGATGATTCACAGTAAGCCCTCAGTCCCACATGAGATAGTATGGACAGAGTTTGCCATGACACCTCTCTAGGTTGATGCCATCTTTCGAACAGTGACATTCATTCAAAGGGTTTGGGACTTACCTCACTGGAGACTGCCGAGGCTGGCCCTGGAGTCATCAAGACGACCAGCAGAGAGAGAGGCAAACACAAGGTATGCACGTATATCTGCATGGTTTGTTAGGCATGGTATCCAGATGGATAGACTTCCCCCCTTTCAGTATAGCATGGATGCACCACCTAAGCGATCCCACGAGATACGATCAACTGTATCATATGTTTAGACCTCCCCCAACTCCATACATCTTGGACTTGGGGGGGGGGGGGACCAAGAGCTCCCCACCCAGATCAATACCTATCGCGACCACTTCTTGAAAGTAGCGGAGGAGGGATTCATATAAGACCCCAGTATCTTGAGGACAGAGGAGTCTCACATGCACTGAGGATCACCATATGGCAGATGCAGGTTTATCCCATCAGCTGAGGATTGAGGCGAGGAGAAAGAAAGATAGAAAGATATGTTAACGTCCACAAGAGACCTCGCGGGCCTATGGGACAAAGTGCACAAAAAAGCGAACTCATACAAGCCTTAGTGGGCTGAACGAAAGGGTATGCTAGAGAGCCGTAGGTATATCTAGAGAGCAGCAGCTCTGCATGTTATTCACATTGGGGGTGGTTGAGATAGAGGAGCATTTCTTTGTGCTTGTCCAACCTACTATGAGATCCAAGGATGCTACCACTGTCTCTACCTAGAGGGGAGCGGCTTCGGTCCACTCTCACGACTGATCCACTTTCATGACCAAGTTTGCATTGGGCTCTATCTGATGGAGATGCGCCGACACAGGGAGACACTACTACAACAGATCAGAGAGCAACAACGGGCGTCCAGGCCACAAGATATAGAGGTTGACCAAGCACAACGACAATGCACCACAAACTTCTATACATTTGAGTTAGCTCCAGGATAGAGAGAAGTAGAGGAGGAGGAGCTAGCTAATATGAAGGCAGCCTGGATTAGCAGAGAGAGCCGCACTGTGTGCCACCAAGAGAGGAATGTAGAGACCGTGCATGAGACACAGAGCGCCTAGAGCACACTCTAATGAGGTCCACCCTAACACATCTTCCCTCAGGGAGACCGACAAAAAGAAAGAAAGAAAGAAAGATATATTAACGTCCACGGGAGGCCTCACGGGCCTATGGGACAAAGTACACAGAAAAGTGAACTCATACAAGCCTCAGTGGGCTGAAGCAAAGGGTATGCTAGGACCCTTGCTAAGTATTAATCTATGCTAATAGAATCATAATCATAGAGAAAAAAAAGTCAACTACAGCTGCAGAGTGGGCCATATCAATCAATCAATCTATCCAGGTGCTGGGACGAAACCGAAGCCTGGTACAGTGATGGCTCTCTGGTGGGCTGCGAAGATGTCTCGTATCTGTGTCTCTCGGGCGGTCTCGCGCTACGGTGGGGGACGCGGTCTTCTCGCTCTTTGGACTCTCTGGGCTACGTCTAGGGTGACCCCTCGTCTCTGTCGGTCTCCCCTGAGAAAAGCTGTGATAGGTCAAACCTCAATAGAGTGTATCCTAGGGGCTCTCTGTCGCACATGTGGCCTCTGCGCCGCTCTCTCAGTGATACTGTGCCGGCTACTCATCCAGACTACTCTCATGTCGGCTAGCTCCTCCTCCTCCACTCCCCTATGTCCAGGGGTTGACTCAAATGTATAGAAGTCTGTGATGTGTCGCTGTGCCTGGTCACCCTCTATGTCCTGTAGTGGTCTGACCATCCCCTGTTGCTCTTTGATCTGTCGTAGAAGTGTCTCCCTGTGTCGCCGCATCTCCATCAGATAAAGCCCGATACATACCTGGTCATGGAAATGGATCAGTCGTGACAAAGGACCGAAGCCACTCCCCTCTAGGTAGAGATAGTGGTAGAGTCCCCGAATCTCGTAGTAGGCTGGACAAACACAAAGAAAATGCTCCTCTATCTCAACCGTCCCCAACGTACATAGTGTGCAGACCCGCTGCTCTCTGGGTATACCTGCTACTCTCCCTGCCTCGATCCTCAGCTGGTGGGACGAAACCTGCATCTGACCAATGGCAATCCTCAGTGCATGGGAGACTCCTCTATCCTCGAGATACTATGGTCTGATAATGAATCCCTCCTTTGATACTCTCAAGAAGTGGTCGCAATAAAACTGGGTCTTGGTGGGGAGCTCTTGGTCCTCCCCCCAACAAGTCCGGGATGTGTGAAGCTGGAGGAGGTCTAACCGTATGATACGGTTGATCTCATCTCGCGGGATCAACTCAAGAGGTGCATCTATGCTGTACTGAAAGGGGGGAAGCCTGTCCATTTGGATACCGTGCCTGGGAAGCCACGTAGATATGTGTGCATACCATGTGTCTGCCCCGCTCTCTGTGAGTCGTCTGGATGACTCTAGGGCCAACCTCGGAAGTCTCCAATGGGGTAAGTCCCAGACTCTGTGGATGTGTGATTGTCTCAAAGATGGCATCAACCTGGAGAGGTGTCATTGCAAATTCTGCCTATACTATCTCATGTGGAACTGAGGGCTTACATTGGATCATCCTGGATCCCATCGTCACCTGTAGCCGCTCGAAGCTCCTCCAGTCTATCCTCGGAAGATCGCACCCCCAAAAAGGTGCTGCATACATGAGAGTCAGCTGTACTAGTGTGTCGAAAAGCCAGCCCTTGTTGGTGGTTCCTGGAAGTGCGCCTGGAAACACTGCCGCTCTAGTCTAGCCAAAGCACTACGTCCTGGTGTGAGTTGTGCCTGGGCTGCATGTTTCATCGTGAAGATGGGTTCTATGAAGACCACTCCCAAATATGTGTATGACTGCACTATCTCCACTGGTTCACCACGATAGGTGAAAGTAAGTCGGTTAGTCACTCCTCGTGAGGTGTTGAAGATCATAACCTTAAATTTCCCAAGGTTGACCGTCAGATCTCTCTCTCTACAAAACACCTCTAAAGCCTCCATATCTCTCTACAGCCCCTCCATTGAAGAAGATATAAGGACTATATCATCAGCATATAACAATATCTATATGAGGAGATCCCCTAGTAATGAGCCCTCGCCACCTAGGCGAGATCTATGAAAGATGTGATCTCACTCCACTGGTTCACCACGATAGGTGAAAGTAAGTCGGTTAGTCACTCCTCGTGAGGTGTTGAAGATCATAACCTTAGTTTTCCCAAGGTTGACCGTCAAATCTCTCTCTGCAAAACACCTCTAAAGCCTCTAGATCTCTCTGCAGCCCCTCCGTTGAAGAGGATATAAGGACTATATCATCAGCATATAACAATATCTGTATGAGGAGATCCCCTAGTAATGAGCCCTAGCCACCTAGGCGATCTATGAAAGATGTGATCTCATCAATGTAGAGTCCAAAGAGAGTCGGTGAGAGAGGGCAGCCCTGCTTCACCCCAATGGTGCTCTCGACCCAATCCGATGGACCGCCTAGGGCACGGACGCCTCTGACTGACTCATATAAGCTCATCACACCCCAAATTAGCATCTCTGGGATTTGCATCTCATGTAGTCTCCTGATCATGTGGGATCGTGCAACAGTGTCAAAGGCCTTTCGAAAGTCTACGAAGCATGTGTAGACTCTCTAATGTCTAAACCTCGCCGCCTCAATGATAGCCCTCAGAGTGAAAATGTGGTCTGGAGTAGAGTGTTGCCTCCTGAATCCTGCCTGCCCTAGTGCTCATTGCCCCCGTGCCTCAATATGATTGCTGATCTCCCTCTCTAGTACCGATCCATAGATCTTGGCCAGTGTGTAGCCAATCATGAGGGTGCGATAGTTTCCGGTGTCGATGAGGTCTCCTGCTTTGTGTATTGGCACGATAGTAGTGGTGCTCCATGCTGGTGGGAAGCCGTGACAAACTGCAAGGTTAAACATATGTGCAAGACGATAGTAGTGGTGCTCCATGCTGGTGGGAAGCCGTGACAAACTGCAAGGTTAAACATATGTGCAAGGATCGGTGCTAGGACCTCCTGCCCATGTGTGAAGTGCTCTGTCCGAAGGCCTTGGTGATCCTATGCTTTCCGCTTGTGGAGCTGGCAAAGTGCAGCCCGCACATTCTGCGTAGTGAATAGATGACAGGTAGTGGGCCTGGGCATATGGACATGTCTGGCAGTGTCTTGCCTCGGGACATCATATAAGGAGCATGCATAAGTGTGCCACACGCCCGGATCGATGATGGGGATGGGTGGCTTCCCCTCCGCAAGGGATCCCCACCTAGTGGTTGGGTCCCAACGCGAAATGATCTGTACCCATGAAGATCGGGTCGTAGGAAAGGATCTGGTGGCAGCATCCTGTATCACTGTGACAAGGGTGGCTAAGGCGTGGGCGAGGTCTAAATCAGCCTCCAATAAGGCCGGAAGCTCTCTGGCTAAGTGACACAGATACACTGGATCAAGGGCACGGTCAAAGTGGATCTGGGTATGGGTAGCGGTAGGAACTCTCCCTGTGCCTAGTGTAGTAGCAAGAACACCGAAGGCCAGATATGAGTGGTCAGCTCTAAGTGGGGGGGGAGGGGGGGGGGTATGGTGAGGTCATGTATCCGTGAGACAAAAGCGGTCAAAGTGGATATGAGTACGAGTAGCGGTAGGAACTCTCCCTCTGCCTGGTGTAGTAGCAAGAACATCGAAGTCCAGATATGAGTGGTCAGCTCCAAGTGGGGGGGGGGGGGGTATGGTGAGGTCATGTATCCATGAGACAAAAGCCAATGGGCCCAATAGGTAGTTCACTGTGCTAGTCGTGCCTCCATGTGGGAAGCATGTGAATCCCTCAGATGATGGCCATCTCTGAAGGCCATTGTACATGATGAGGTCGTGGACAGCTCCCAACTCAAGCAGGTGTCGCCCGTATGCTGTCACATGTGAAGTATCTGCTGAAAGTCTCTGAATCCCAAGTTCTACTGCATCTAACTCTGGCATCATGTGGGGATCTCTCTCATAAGTAAGCCCACTTGCCTGTCCCTCGTCCTTGCATTGAAATCCCCCAGAAGGAGGGTGTCTCCCTGTCTGGAGAACTCTATGATATCATCATGTATCATCTCATAAGGGCTGTGACCCTCTATAGTGACATCATGGGCATATGATGACGCGTGTGGAGGGAAATAGCATACTGTAATGAAGATCGGTTGGGCATCTAGTAGGTGCACTCGTATCCACATGTGATGTGTATGTTCCTCTCTCCGTACCACAAATATGAGTGGTCTCAAGTGTGTTTTGAAAAGGACAGCTACACCTCCAGAGCCTCGTACTCCACTATCTCTCCTCGTTTCTCTCCTATGAGCAAACTCCCAGGTGTACCCTGTCACTGTGGGCAGCCCTCTCTCTCAGCACTCATGTGTCTCAGTGTAGAAGATGATGTCTCTGCCTGTGTATGTCTCCGAGAAGCCACCTAAGTCGGACTAAGTGTTCCATTACAGTTCCATACAGCCATACTCAGCTTGTTTTGTGCACTCTTCTCCTGGCTCTGACACCGTCATAGTTCACCCTCTTCCTTCTCCCCTTCTCCCTTGTCACCTCTGTCAACTCTCTCGAATAATCACTTTGCCATCCCTGTAGGCAGCCCATTTCCCTACATCTCTTGCTGCCATAACCTGTATCATCCCTTCTCTCCAATGCTCCTGCTGCAACAGCGTGAGATCGTCATCCAAAAATACTCTGGTCCCTTTCAGGGTTGCCCTCATGCTCATGAGAGTGGACCTGTCCATAGCTGTTCGTAGTTTCATTACAAGTGGTCTTGATGGAGCTTCAACTTTACCAACCCTCCATGCTGTCATGTAAGATTGACTCCCATTTTGGTGAACAAGGTCTTGGCATCGGACATAGGGGTGTCTCCAACTGTTAGGCCTCTGACCAGGACATTATGGAGCATCAAGTATACCAGATGATGGAAGAATGGATGGGAACTCAGGGTATGGATCTTTTGGTTGGCCCATAGGGACTATCACGCTCGGAGCTACAGGACTTGGAGGTCTGCGAAGCAGAGTTCTCTTACCACTCCTCTAGGGCCAGATGGGTCCAACCAGGGGACAAGATGACCAGACCACAGGACCACGATCAGCAGGGATCCAGCTACAGCATCTTAGGGACTCCCAGGGGCAGATGCACTCAAACCCCCAGGAGATCCTCGAGATGACTACAACCTTTTATCGCTAGCTTTTTTAGGAGGTGGCGTCGGCCACCACTCTTCTGGCCAGAGAGGCAGTTTGGGAGCATGTACCCACTGTTGTTTCACAAAGTCTTAGCAGACGCTTAGAGGAGCCCTTCATGAATGAGGAGTTGCAGGAGGCCTTACAGGCTCTTCTAGCCCGGAAGTGACCAGGAGAGGATGGTTTGACCCCGACCTTTTTTCGCTGCTTTTGGGAGCACATCTCCACTCCACTCTGGTTAGCCTGTCAGGAGATCTTTGATTTAGGATCCGCTCATCTAGCACCCGGAGGTCAGAGATTCGAAGGGACACATGCTTGGGTAGCGGACTCATATTGGACAGGCACAATGGGACAGAGGACCAGCCAGATCCTTCGGGACATGGAGACGACTTCCTAGAGAGACAAAGGCTCGCAGACAGGCTCTCTTATCTCCGAGGAGCAGGCATCAGGATGCAGGAGATTGAGGAGGCGATCCCGGACTCTTGGTGGGAGGGATTATGGAGCCCTTGGACCCCCCATTCCTGGTCAAGACAGTTCTTGTAGACTGGGATACTGCTCTAGATATGCTTCTTTCGGGAGTCTCGTGGCTCCCCCCCATCTTATTTCTATTGGGTGGGACCGGGAGGCTCACTGCAGGTGGAGTCACAAATGGAGGAGGAGACAAAGGTGGACTTAGAGGACCTGGAATGGCAGAGGATCAAGATTGTGGGCCGCTTGGGCAAGACTTGGTACATCCCTCCCTCCATAGTCTTATCAACCCCGGGCAGAGCAGTGTGGCGCCTTTGGATTTGGGAGGGCAGACCCTTATGTGACATTCAATGGGATCCAAGGGAGTGGTTTGGGCCCGCCCGCATAGGGCATTTGAATCGGGTGGAGGAGGTCTCCTTCTCGTACACTTTTCGCATCAAGCATCGTTTTCAGCTTGAGGCAGCAGCTTGGTTCCCCATGAGGGAGCACCATTGGCTAGAGCAGGATGTCTCAAGAGAGGTCATAGACCGCTTTTGGCCCCGCCTTAGTTTAGGCCCGCATAAGATTTCTTATTTCTTCTAGCTGTTGGCGCATGAGAGCCTACCCATCGGCCCCTGGTTAGAGCAAATGAGGATAGATGGCAGATGCACTGGTTGTGTGGATGGAGTTTTGGAGACGATCATGCACTGTCTATGGGGTTGCCCTGTCGCACAACAAATATAGCTGGCGTCCTTCAGGATTGTTGCTAGCACACAGAGGATGGGTAGGGATTTCATGTGGGAGATGGTGGCCTGGCTCACGGAGAGAGGCCATGCCTTTGCGATCAACCATGTCACACCGGCTTACAGGATACATGGATAGCAGGTTTCCCGGATTGAGATCCATGACGTAGTTCAGCCCTCCCATCCACGCCTACCACGGTCCACCTCTCCCGGAGGATGGAGTTTGGGAGACTGTTTCCAGCATCAGTGCTTGGAACGTCTGGTTGACTCGATGCAGCCGGGTGATGGGAGGCCAGATGATTTCTCCGACGGCTACCCTAGTAGCCATTTGGCAGGATATCATCGTCACCTTGTGCGCCATTTAGGAGCACGGTACTCCAGGCTCGAGAGCAATTGTCGAGAGGCGAGACCGCTTCTGCTAGATATGGCCGGCAGGAGTCGTCTACACCTTTTCCACGATGGGTATATAGACCACCATCATGGCTGCTAGCTCTTGTTTTGGAATCTCTATAGGCGGTGAGCCGACACGGGTGTTTGTTCTTGTAGCTGGCAACCTTTCTTGTTTTCATCGACAGCCATTTGGAAGTTGGTTGTATGGTTTTTCAAGCGTTAATAGAATCTGCCTTTTTCTGGAAAAAAAAAAGTATCGCGTTTTTCCCCCAAAAAAAACTTGCAAGAGCATGGTCTCCAAAAAACAAATTTTTTGTCAAGGATATGATTGGTTATCAGCGTGGGAAAGTGTACAGGAAGAAAGTAATGAGGTGCCACTCCTTGTTTTTTCCTTCCTTGGCACAGTATATCTGTTAATGCTCAGAACGAAAACCCAAAAGCCAAGCACAGAATTGGCTTCTGCAGGTATAGAAGACTGAAGGAAGGTCTGCAACCCAAGAAAAATGACAAAAACAGCAGAATGACGAGTCAACAAGAGGTAGACAACTGAAATTGATGCGAACCCCCCAAAAAAAACTATTTTTTGTTAGACGAAATGCGTAACTCAAACGTCCATGCAATGTTTGCAATGTTTTCTGTTTTTTTAATTAGCGAATCCGTGTATGGGCTACCGCGCGTCGAATTGAATATCGTCCCAATTCTTGAACAGTCAGGAACAGAACAAATCGTGCCATGAAAATGATCCAGCGCTAAATCGTTGCAACAGGGAGTGACTCCATTCTGCAAATCACATTATAGACAAAATGCAAACTGCGGTCTTGGAACGGAATGGATCAAGCATGAATACCGCTCGGAGCGTTGTTGCACGTGAAATCAATGCAAGCAATGAGGAGGGTCTGCGCGACTGGCAGTTTAGGAGGAGGGAGATGACAAAGAGCAAAGCTGGCCTTGTTCTGGAGGCGCATTTACACAATCGCAATACAGGCTTCTCTGAGGCATGAGACAGGTGCATGGAGGAGAAGAAGTGGAAACAGGTTATGTGAAGAGAGCACAAATACATAAAAACAGGATGTGGAGCATCCAAGTTTTGAACTTTGAAGCTGGATTACCAACGGTATTGTTGTAAACCAGCCGAGAAGACAGCCATAGAACTAGATTTGACGGAAGGGAGTCTTTCCATCGTCGAGAAAGTAACTACTAACTTGAAATTGAAGCTGAATCTTATTGTTTTATCAATTGTTTAAGGAAAAAAGAGAATGAGTAAAATAGTGGACATGAGACCCGAGAGCAGGTCCCTTAGAACCTCATTCTCCTTGCAAATGTCGGGGGTGGTGATTTATTATTGATTTTGTGATGTCCAAATTTTGGAAGCTAAAGTCCAACAAATACATGAATAAGGCAATACAATAACTTATCCTCGTTGCTGTTTTTATAACCATATGAATAAAGGTGTAGTCATCCTTCAATCTTGCATCCATCTTAGATTTCTTTCCTCCCTCACAATGATAACATGCATTAAACGAGAGGAATGTTGTAAGAATTCAAATTGAAAACAAGAAATTTTGAATGGACCAGTGATTGAAAATATTTATATTATAATATATAATATATAATTATTATAATCACAGAGTGTGGGCGGGGAGGTGGTACGCTTCCTTTCCCAAAGAGTTATAATTCGAGGAAACGGGCCCTTCACTGGGTGCCGAGATAATGCCGAGAATATAAACGTCGAGAATATTAGCGCCGAGGATAAGTCTCGTGAATGGATAAGAAACTGGCATATTACCGAATGTCAATAGTTGTAATCGTAGTCGAACGCCGAGAGACAATATTATGAAAACTTGCCAATGTGACCCTGAGAGGATCTGCGTGTGTCCGTGAGTGGGATGATTCCAACATTCTGAGATCGTTTAGTAGACTCTGGACAGTACAAAAAGACAACTATCATTAGAGGAAGTCCGAAGTAGAGCACGTAACATTCTCACTCTCCACTTAGCAAGCATTACGTGCCTCTCCAACCTCAAGAAAATGGGAGTTTGATCACTGTAGTAAGTCGAGCTTTTAGGCTTGTGAGAGTAAAGCATAAGGTCATCGGGAGGCTCTCCAAAGCTTCACATGCCAATAAGCCTAAACTTGCAAATCAAGTAGACCATCTTCTCAAATCGAATAGGTTTGAAACGTTTTTATAGTCTTTTTATTATAAAAGCACCTATATGCTTTTAGTGCTTTAGTCAAAAGCTTAGCTTTTACATTAAACAAAATCAAGGGAGATCAAGGGCTTAGATTCATGACACGTGGCTCAAGGGGGTGTGAGAAAACCCAAACATCTCCCTAGGTTGCCTGCCATAAAGAAAATGCCAACCTTTACACTATAGTCTCATCGGGCCAACATTTTTCTGTAGCTCTTCGTGACCAGACTTGTTGGTCACAGGAGTGACTCTTCTTGTTGAGTTCGATTCCCACGATCGACGTCTCATGACCCCATGAGGGCCCTGCCTTGTAGCCTGACATTATAAAAATTATTCTTCTTCTTCTTCTATAAGGGAAGGACGTCCTCGTCCCTCTGAGGATCCCACACATTGCCAAAAAATCAAAGGAGGATGTCTACCCCATGAAATCTTGTCCAAGATTTCAAGCCGCCTGCTGCACAGACACTGGGAAATACGATGGAATACTCATTGCACCCGTCTATCTAGTTGTGTAAAGAATGCATGCCCGACTGAGAATATGCATTGCACTCGTCCGAACACGTCTAAAAGCCACCTAAACTGAACATGTGATCCCAAAATGGTACTTAGAAAGAGACTTATGCAAGATATTGTGTATGTAAGTGCGCGCATGGGGAACAACTCATGAGTCATAATTTGGCTTTTAATTTCATAGTGCCTAGAAGAGGCTCATGCTATTAGCAGAGATATTTTGTGTGTGTGTGTGTGTGCATGAGCACACATGCAACCTCTCTATATTAAATAATTTATTTGGAAAACATCTTTACATTGATCACCACTATGTTTTCAATAATGTCTTTATCTAGGAAGACATTGTAAAATGATTTTTTAAAATTAGATCGCCTAAGCTAGCTTTGTTGCAAGAGCACAAATCAAAATTATCATAAGGGGGGGAAATCAATATCTCATTTGGTAACCTTTTTTTTAAATAATAAAGTATAAATTTTGTTATACATAACTTCATATTGAAGTCAGTGTGTCAAATAACAATGCACTACTTCAGTAATAGATTCTAAGGTAAAGAAGTAAAGTCTTGTTAAATATAAGTTCATATTGAATCATACATCATTAATTCAAATGTAATCATACTACACATATTTTGCATATTAATGCTTTCTTGAAAAATATTGTATGCACTAATAATTATTGTTATGCTCTTGTAAGTTTTTGTAGGAAAAGAGGAAAAGTTTTTCATTAGCCTATTTTGACACACTTTTTGCAAGAATATCCATGGCACAAGTAAAAAATTTCCTCTTCACTCTAATGGCCATAGAATAGGTTGTAAGTTCATAAGGAAGTATTATACAAGAAAAATCTTTTTGATACATTTGTGTATGTTACGTATTATATTAAGGCATCTACTTCTCCATATATCCCACACGCTTAGCTTTGCAGAAAATCAATCCAACCCCATAGCAGCCATTGCATAAACATGACCATGCATCCCCAAAGCTTCAATGTACATGTGTAAATCAATGTCAAATATCGATGTGCTGGTTAATCTTTCCATTAAGTGTCATAGGGCTTTCCAATTGAAGTACCCATGGTGTATAAATCAACCCTTAGTTAAAAATGTCGTCATTACCAGAATTTTATGATTCCCAACAAACAAAGTTGAGGAAAACCAAGATATTTTGTCTATAACTGCTAATAGTAGTAAATAAGTCTCTATGGGAATTACATCAACATAAATATCCTGACAAAATTTTGAAAGTTCCAAGTGAAAATTTGTTCTACACGATGCATGGAAAACACTGGACTATTCTTGGTAAAAAAGATAGATTTTCTTCCAAAAAAAGCCTAGAGGGCTGTAGTGTCCAAAATTAACATGCTTCCTTGTGCTACATCCATTATCCATTAGGATCTATTCTATTGATAAGGTATCCTCCTCCTTTTCTATATGCAAGAACATTGAGATAAGCAATTGTACTCACTTGCGTCAATCAAGAGGAACAAGAGTTAGAACCACTGTTTCCTACGTGTAACCACAGGCCTCAACACGCAACCGCAGTTGTTATCCATGTCCTTCTCAACATTCTAGCTAATTAATTGGGGAGGAGCTTGCCAAAACTTGTAAAATATTGCTTGGAATACAGAAGGACTTTCCTTGTGGAAAGATAAAAGGATATCAATATTTAATATGTGCCTCTTTGCAAATATTCAAAGAAATGAAAGAGAAGCATTAGAAAATCAAAAGGGTCTCCATTCTTGTTGTGCATGCTAATGTCCTTATGGGGAGTGCATTTAATTCACGTATTGACTTAAGGTATGTACATAAGGGTTGGGAGAGGGAGTGCAGCTCAATGCTTTGATTTGCTTTTCCAAGGAAATACTATGTTAATGAAGCATACTTTTAGCTGTTATGTGCCTATCTCTTCACACTCAGAAGAATCCTGCTAATATGAAAATAGAAATGGGTTCATTTCCTACACCTCTATTTCATAAAAATTACACCAGATGAGTTATTACAGGATATCCAAGCATACACACAAAACCAATTGTGATCTGCCCCCCTTCTTCAAGGTGTGGCGTGCCCAAATTAGCAAGTATTAATACAGATTGTAGAAAGGTTGAAACAAGGTAGTAGAATTGCCTAGATCAACGTTTGCAAAGCCTACCACTATAAGAAGTTCCAAGGTAGTGGTATAGAGCTCTTTTTGCCAGGTAAAAAATGGTCCAAAGTAATCAAAAAGTATGCATCTCTTTTGTATGAGTAATGTCACACATCCCTTACTAGTCCTTCTTCCAAATACATACAAAAGGAAGAAAAGTATCAGGAGTAGTCAGAGCTTAAGGGATCTACTAAAGGATGCGGTTCTCATTTTGATGTCCTACTAAATGTTGGCCAATTAAAAAAAACTCATATGGCATTCAAGCTACTGAGCTCCAGGTAATAGCAGCGAGACTATGGGGAGTCAGGGGTATAGACATATTTCGGACAGAATATTCGAGAATACCTAAGAGCAATGTCTCCTCCATCTGTAGGGCCCGTGGGAAGACAAGAGACAGTAGTAGAGCTTGGGACCCCCGAGTGGGTGACTGTATAAGCTCAAAACGGATGTCCAAGGCTCTGTAGAGTCAGATAAACTGAGCCTAAAGACTTTCAAGTTTTGCAATGGTTGTGTCTTTCTTCCAAAGGGTGTTGGATACACCTTGTCCAAGGCGATGAGCACAAATTGGAGACTAAGCTTACGTCAATCTGAACATTTCTAAAACCCATGACTACCGAATACGTTCGCGTGAATATTTGTGGCACTCAGCATGACTTACAGACTAGGTAAATGTGGAGGCTTGTTGCCATCATGACCTATCCTGGGTTCTTCCTGAAAACACCACACAACAGGGTGTGTGCAAGGACTCAAAGTCTGACCACGACATAGAGGTACCCCATTTTCCCCATCGGTGTGGGGAAGGCCTATGGTCTTCTTTCTGCATCACGAAGTTTTAGAGTGGAGGAAATCGAGGGCTTGTAGAGTCACACAAGATGTTTTTCAGCTTGAGTCAATGTGTAGAGGATCCTTGTGGCCTCCCAATGCTGTGTGAAGCACTCAGCTCCGGTGAGTGCGGCTTTAGGCAGGCATAAAAGCCTCCCTACGTGGTTACCGGCGTTCAATGGCACTGCCAGTCTGATGTGCTCTAGCATCCTGGCTTCACCTCACCTAAGTAGGGTGGGGCAAGTTGCTTAGAAGGGTGTAGCCATGACCAGAGGGAGAGCACACAATAGCAATGTTTTCCCATTGTTGCTACACCAAGGTCTGCTCAAGGTAGAAGACTGCATATGGGGGTGTTGGTGATGTGTAGAATACGCTCCTAGACAGACAAAAAATAAAGGTATACAAGCTAACAAGATTGTTTCATGTAAGCGGATAAGCACATGTTGTTGAGGGCCTCCTGGTGTCATATTCCAACCCTCAACCCATGTCCCATATCCTCCTCTTGCTTTTCCAGCTCCTCCTCATGCTCTACAAGTACTCAAACAGTTTCGAATGGAGGGGGCATAGGAATAACGTGTGATTCAATGCAACTAAGTTTAAGCTCAGAGAAATAGTGTAACACACCTGGGTTGCATCCATGAGAGTGCCAGGAGCTTTGACATGCATACCAATCATCTAGGTCCATCAGTCGCTTCTCGCAAGGCTTCAAAGTCTGCTTGATGGGATCTGACAATTGCAAAAGTTGGCGAACCTGAGGACGAGAAGGGTAAAGGAATCCAAAGTGACTAATGAGTAGTGTAGACATTGGGGGAGGGGAAGGGACACATTCTCATTAAATGGGTCCTTTTACTCATGGTGGTCCATTGGCTCCTTTTTAGAGGCTCAAGGCTATGTTCTTTAAGGGCGCTCCATACTCCTTTCTTTTTTCACCTTAAGTGGGGTATTGCCGTACATGGATTTTACAAGATCTTCTTGAGTCTTGCTTTTATCCTCCCCTTTCTATTAGTAATGCTCTAGTGGATAATAGGCAACATTTTATTGTAGAATATATACAAACCCTTTTAGGGTTGGGGTTAGGGCATCTAACCCTTTCCTTTATAGCACTCTATTGGGTTAGTGCTATGCACATATGATCACATGATGTTGAGCATGGTTTCTCAACACCTTCCCTCAAGAACAACATTTAAAGTAGGCCTTCCCTCAAGATGATGATTCTAGGGAATAAAAGAAGGACTAAGCATTACATTCCATCACACCCCTTTAATGGGAATGTCCTTGCTCTAAGTCAAACCAAGAGCTTGTCGATGCTTTCCGAAAAGCTCTTTATCGAGTGGTTTGGTAAAGATGTTTGCAACAATCTCTTTGCTATCACAATGCTGTAGTGTGGTGATGTCACCAAGTAACAATCTTTCTCTAATGAAGTGCTCTCTGACATCAATGTGCTTTGTCTTGGAGTGCTATACTAGATTCTTGGCCAATGCTTGAGCCGATTGATTATCACAGCATATTGTTGTTGGCTTTAATTCATCAAAGTAATCTGTTTCTAACAATAGTCTTCTGAGCCATATAGCCTCACATGCACTTGTTGTGAGTGCTCTATACTCTGCTTCACTCGAAGACAAAGAAATAGTTGGCTGTTTGTTTGACAACCATGATATAGCACCTTGACCAAGGAAAAATGCATATACTTGTGTGGATCTCTTGGTCTCATGATCTCTGGCATAGTCATTGTCACAGTATCCATGCAACCTTGGATGACTTCCTCTGTATTCTATTCCAAATTATCTTGTACCTCTAATGTATCTCAAGACTCTTTTAGCTACATTCCAGTGAGACTATTTTGGATTTGACATAAATTGTTCAAGTGAGCTTCCTGCATAACAAATATCTGGCCATGTGATAGTCAGATACATAAGAGGTCCGATGAGTTGCCTATAGAACCTATCATTGACTATAGGCTTTTCTAAATCTTTTGTAAGTTTCAAACTCTGTTCCATGGGAGTGGATACAATCTTGCAATCTGCCATATGAAACTTCTTCAGGAGACTATCAACATATGTGAGCTGACTCATGAAGTTGCTGTCTGAATCTCTCCAGAACTCAATACTAAGACAATAGTGTATAAGCCCAAGATATTTCATGTCGAATTCTATAGATAGGTCTTGTTTCAATTTTTTGATGAAGCTATCATGACTTCCTGTCACAATCAGATCATCTACCTACAAAAGTGCAATAGTAATGTCTTCCCCTTGAACTTTGTAGTAGAGAGTATGATCTGCATCGGACTTTATATATTAGCAAAATACTTGTTGATTCTATTGTACCAACTTTTGGGTGCTTGCTTTAGGCCATAGAGACTTTCTTGAGATGGCAAACTTGTTTCTCCTTTCCTCGTTCAACATAACCTGCTGGTTGTTGCATGTAGACTTCCTCGTCTAGGTAACCATTGAGAAAGGCATTCTTGACATTGAGCTAGTACACATTCCATCTGCTGAGTGTCACTAGTGATATCAAGAACCGTATGGAATCCATCTTTGCTCTACCAGAGCATAAGTCTCACCATAGTCTTGACCATATTGCTTTGCAAATCCTTTTGCAACTAGTTTGGCTTTTTATCTTTCAATGCTTCCATCTAGATTGTACTTCAATTTGTATACCCATTTGTTTGCTATGGCCTTCTTTCCTGGTGGAAAGTCGCATAATTCCTAAGTATTATTCTTGTACAAAGCTTCCATTTCTTCATTCATAGTAGTTTGCCATTCTGGCTTGTCAACTGCATCTTCGAAGTACACTAGCTCCTCTGTAGCCATGATGGTAGTCATAAGAGCATAGTTGGTGGATTCAACCTAAATTGCTTTGCTTTTTTGAGCATATGTCAATCTGGCAGGTAGTTTGCTTTCCCTAGTATACCGTCTGAGTTGCTGTGGCTCTTCTTGGGGTTGCTTCTAGCAATTCTTTCTCTTCTTCATCAACCTTTTCTATAGATGATTATGTAATCGATGTGTCTATCTCTTGTGTATTTGAGGTTTTCCATTCTGATTCCTCATCAAAGATTACATCTTTGGAGATAGACTTTTTGGTTGATGGGATCATACAACTTGTATGCTTTGCTTTCTTCACTATAGCCAACCATGATGCATTAATGTGACTTCGCATCCAATTCCTACAATGGTCATCATGTATGTGGACATATGCTATGCAACCAAATATGTAGAGATGCCCAATGTGTGGCTTGTGTCTAGTGAATGCTTCATAAGGTGTCATACCCTGAATTGGTTTGGTCGAAAGTTGATTAAGCAAGTAGTTTGCAGTGGCTATTACTTCTGCCCAATACCGATTCAAAAGATGCTTCTCACTCAGCATTGCTCTAGCACTATATGCTAAAGTACCATTCTTCCTTTTAGCTCTTGCATTTTGCTGAGGAGTATCTACACATGTGAATTGTCTTCGAATGCCGTGACTTTTGCAAAAGTTCATGAATGCTGAAGACATGTATGTATTCGCCTCCTCTATCAGATCTCATGTCTTTAATCTTTATGCCTTTCTGGTTTTTAACCATGGCTTTGAATTCTTGAAATCTAGAAAAGACTTCAGATTTCTCTTTCAGAAAGTAGACCAACAATATCTGTTGTAGTTGTCGATGAAAGTCAAGTAGTAAAGTGAACCTTTGATGTGGGTCTAGGCATAACCCCATACATCTATATGTATCAAATCAAGAATACCTCTAGCTTGAGAGGTGCTTTAGCCAAAGTTGGTTCGCTTTTGTTTATTGAAGCAGCATGCTTTGCAAACTTTTCCAAGAAACTAAAGCGTTGGAATTCCAATCGCCATATTTTGATTTCTGAGCTCCATCAAGATTTTGAAATTGACATGTCCATATCTCTTGTGGCATCTATTGCAGTTGAGCTGACACGGCATGCAAATTTGGTACTGTGGCTAGCATTCTGAACAATCGTCCTTCCTTGACTACTTTTCCTACTAGCTGCTGATATTCTCTAGATTTATCTCTGATCGTGCATTCATCTCCATCAAACATGACTCAGTAGTTGTGTTTTGTCATTTGACCAACTAACAAGAGGTTCTTGGTGAGTTTTGGAACATAGAGTACATCTTTCACCAATCCTTTTGTACCAGTGAAATTGTTCATAGGGACAATGTCTTTCCCTTGAATTGGATTCAGTGTATTATCTGCCATGTAGATGACATTCTTCTATCCTTCTAATGGTTTCATCTCTGTAAACCATTCCTCATGCTTTGTCTTATGAGATGGTGCAACACTATCGATGTACCAAGGATCCTAATCTAGTTGATTGACATGATAACTGAAATCCTCTTTTGAATTTCAATGAATGTCTCGATACATTGTTTTAGTATTCTGCATATCCTCTCTATACTAGTGGCTTGCAACCCAAGCCAGATAGCACTCACATAGTGCCATCCACGATGGACCTCCACATAGGACTCTCCAACAAGGCTCAAAGCCTCACAGCCCCTAGCAAGGCGCAACTCATCAAACGTTGCCATCGACACACCAGTGACATGGCTTCAACGAGCAGACACACTGAAAGAAACCCGTCGACACGGCCTTCTGTTAGAAGATGAATGGTGACATAATCTAAAAGATTTTGGAGGATCTTTGGAGCATTTCGTGAGTGGTTCTCCTTAGTGACACATGGAACATAGCCTCTCACCAAGGGCAGGTGCACTTGACCTTGGGTTTGGCTAGTGGTCCATCTTGGGCCATGTGCCAACCCTATCCCTACACATGGCAGTCCACGTTAGCACATCCACATCATCATCCATGTCATCAGGCCACATCAGCACTACCACATCATTAGTACCCAATCAACAGTTGCACCTCAGCATCTACCATGTGGCACTATCCCCTACCAGGCACACTGTGCACACTACATGTGCACAAAGGTGACACCTCATCACACAGTGCTCCATAGGCACATCCCTTGGTAGGCACCGTTTTTTCCATGTGAGCACATTTGTCACATCACAGTGCCACTATCATTTTCACCCTTTTGGCCCCTCCATTTAGATCAAGGTATATCTCGTGATCCAAGAAGAATTTGAGGGCGCTCCAAAAAGAAAAGATGCTTGATTTTTTATGCTCTACGCGCTCGTCACATTGTACACATATTTTGGCACAAGTATCACACACTTTTGAGCCTCGATGTCAAATCCACTTCCTACATGCACATCAGCCTCTACATCGATGCATCTGACCCAGCACCTAAAACGAACAAAGAAAAGGAGTTATTTGCTACTTCTTCATCACTCGATAGTTGGTCTAGTTCTAGTTCAAAGCATTTTAGATCATCCATAGCGGAGAGAACTCCAAAGCAGCCATGCCGAAAAATTCCTAAAAGGTTCCTACTCGGAGTCAGTCCCTACACTCACATGCGGTTTCACATCATCACATTACCTAAAACCTGACGTTCCACAGTTCAGTGAGTAGACTTCAGAGTATTCAGAGACATTGACCGATTATTTAGTGGGTAGATAACACATGATTTGATTTCACACACACATGCCATCATTGTAAAGCCTATTTGGCTATTTTAAGTTAGAGCTAACCTGACCTAGGTATAAACTAACCTAGCTAGGGTTAGTCCTAGGGTCAAGTTAGGTTAGGTTTTTTAAAACAAAAATTAAATAATTAATAATTAATAATTTAAAAAATGCCGGGGGGGGGGTCGTCGCGCTACAGCCTATGGGAGGGGGGTGGTAGTGTGGGGGGGGCATGGGGAGGGAGGTGTGTAGTGGGGGGGAGGGGAGGGGAGGGGGGCTGGTGGAGGCGAGGCGGGTGGTGAGGAGTGGAGGGGAGGGGAGGGAGGTGTGGAGTAGAGGGGAGGGAGGTGGAGAAGGCGGGCAGGGTGAGGGGCGGCGCGAGGCTAGCGTGGAAGCGGGGCGGGCGGGCGCTACGGGTCGTCGGTCTGCTGGTGCAGTAAGGCCCAAGCCAAGGGCTTAAGAGCCCTCGAGAGTTAGAAAGGGCCTTAGGCCCTTAGACTAGGGAGAGGAGTGTGAGCGAAGGGTAGAGAGAAAGAGGGAGAGAGATAGAGAGAGAGAAGAGGAGGGGGGAAGAGAGAGAGAGAGAGAGAGAGAGAGAGAGAGAGAGAGAGAGTTGCCACTGATCACTTGAATCCATTGTAGATGGAGTCCGAAAATGTTGTGAATCAAGCCCGTAGGCTCCCTGTGGTACGATTACTCAGGCTTCTATGGCAAGGGGCTGACAAAAGGGCAACGACATT
The DNA here is from genome assembly GCF_047967505.1 of Dipteris shenzhenensis. Classification (NCBI taxonomy): domain Eukaryota; kingdom Viridiplantae; phylum Streptophyta; class Polypodiopsida; order Gleicheniales; family Dipteridaceae; genus Dipteris; species Dipteris shenzhenensis. The sequence continues at coordinate 1,936,859 of NC_141625.1, forward strand.
ACTTGAGGATCTTGGGGGTCTATGGTTGCCTTGAGAAGAAATCTAGTGAATTTTCAAAAGACATCCAAGTTTGGGATCTTTGGAATTGAAAGTCACATCCTCAAAATGAAAATCTACCGAGAGAGCAACACAAAAACCTTTGTGAACTGCTTTGCAACAAGCAAGCAAGCCAGCCAACTAGGCCCCCTGCCCAAGAAGAGAGAGAGCAAAGAGAAATCTCAAAGATTGGCACAACCACCGAAATGGGGCGGCGAAGCAAGAAGCATGGGGGGAGGGATAAGGAGAGCTCGCGACTTTGGTGAGGTCCTTGACAAGGAGAGGAGGAGGATCTGGCGGAGGCAATTGGCAACTAAGGAAGCAGTTGCCAAATTCTATAACCCTTGGATTAGTGTAAATTCAAGGTTTATAAAGTAGACACATGGCCCAACCACAAGCTAGAATTTCTTTTCATTAGACAATGGATCTGAAGTGGTTGGAGGTCGAATGTGAGTTTTTTTTTCCAGCCTTACATGAGGCAGATCCACCACCCCATAGTTGAGCATGTTGGCTCGCTTTCCTTTGATGTCCATTGACCTAAAGTGATGGATTTGCTATCCACGAAACACTCGACCTGAAACTATTGGATCTACTATCTCATCTACCGTTAGGTCACAATTGAAGTATGATAGACTGGTCCATGATAGACGTTCATGATGCTAGTCAGTGAGATAGATGTTGAAGAAGATTTGCATGACAACGGTCGAGCGTCCAAGACTAGTCCATGATGATAGTGGAACCTCGAAGATTGGAAGGGGACAGGTGGTGCTACTCAATGGTGATAATCTTGACAAGGTGGTGGAAGGGGTTTATATCAAACAAATCAACAAGTAGTGAGGAACATGTATAATGGAGGGCCAAATAATGACATCAAAGAAAAAGAGAGATCATATGTTTTTCAGTGGTAGCAAGGATTGAAAAAGTCACAAGCAAATACATATACCAAAGACATCAACAAACACATGTGGAGCACTATAGAGCTTGAGAAATGCAAAAATAAAGGAGGCAATAGAACAATTACGTATATTGAGAGCGTGGTGGAGAAGCAAACATTCCCAATCAAGTGACATTCCATTCTTGGACCAATACATGTCTTGGTGGGGGAATAGGACATTTCTTTGGGTAACTTCTTGGTTCAGGGTAGTAACATACATTCATGTGCAAGCTTTGGCATCATTTGGATTGCAATGCATTTGATGTTGAGGGGATGTTGACTTCTTTGTAGATGGTGTACTCGAAGGGACTTTCTAACACTCCAAAGACAAAGTTGTCAGAATCCAAACATGAAAGTTGCTTGGCATTAGAGGGTTACATAAAATAAGTGTTCATTATACGAAGCTTGTGTTAGGGACTTGACTATTGCATTGTTGCAAATTGCATAGTGTGAGCAACGTGAAAGAGTAATCGGTCATGTGTTCTTTTTGCAACCAACATTGTAGCATTAATTATGCCTCACCAAAGGTTTTAAATTTCTTAGCAATCCTCACATAATCAGAGGATCGATTGCTCCAGAAGGTCAACTGCCTTGAAATGTGCAACAACAACAGAAGTAGGTGATCCACTCACAACTCATGAAAGGCAAGGATGCAATTACTAACTTGAAAAGAAGAAAAGCCGAAGCTTACTATGATTAAATATTTTGTGAGCTCACTATCTTCGACAATGATTTTATCCCTCTGTTTGTATGAAGTGCCTAGTTTGATGACAGTCACTGCTAGAGTCGAAAGAGGCAATTGGCTACTCTCTCCTTTGTTAAGTCAAATACTTGCACTTCTCTTTGTATTGGGAAATAGTTCCATTAAGATATAGCTCAGGCCTGACACTAAAAGGTTGTATTCTTTCGGCTCTAGTGGAAGGATCTAAAGTTATTGTGTAATCTGTCATTCCACCATCATTTCTAAGATTTTTCAAGCATATAGAGAAGTTTGTCACTCTAATAAAGTCTCTTATGTTTAAGAACTTCACAAACTCATTGTAGTAGAGATCATTAATGTACAAGGTTATGAAACCAAGGTCTACCTTTAGGCATTTCGGATAGTTCACATGTGAGAGCATATAGGTTCCATATTTATTGAGAACTTTTTCATGAAAAGTTCAGTTCTTGACTATCAAATCAACCTCCGACACTTTAAGGACGTTCACTATGGGCACCTCTTTATCTTCATTGAACCAACTATCAGCCTTATGCAAAGCAGGAATGTACTTGGTCTCTAAGCATGGAGGGTAATCTTCCTTACAATCACCTACCCTAGGCTTCTTATCATCAAAAATTTCAACTTCCTTTTCAAAGAAGCGCTAGTGTGTGCACCGGTTTTGATAGAAGGAGGAGGGGACAATTCAAGAGGGATGCAACTCCACCCAAGAGAGAGGGGATACCAACATGGACAATTATGGGAGAGGGTTCAGTTGCAAGGACATTATCCCTCTGCAGCAACTGCATTTGTTTTCAAAAAAGAATTTGGGGTCAAAAGATTTTGGAAGAAGGACAAAAATCAGTTTCACATATACAACTTCATGAGATCATGATGAATTTTTGCGTATTGTATGTACTAATTTTTTGCAGGACAAACATTGGAATGTGCTAGTATTGTAGGTTTAGCTTATCAATAATTAAAACATTACAACTTAGCTATTTGATTTATTCATGTTTTTTAAATCAAAAATGTGGGGGTACCTATACACAAATGCCATACACATACCAAATGAAAATAGAAAATAGAAGGTGTGGTGTTGTGGTTTCAAATTATCATCCAATTAAAACATTGCAACTTAGTTATTAAATTCACTTATGTTTTTAAATCTAAAATGTGGGGGTAGCATATGCACACTAAATCAATGTACACACAAAATTATATGAATTAATTCAAAATAGAAGGTGATGGTGTTGTAGTTTCAGATTATAATCATTGCAACTTAGTTATAAAATTTACTTATGTTTTTAAATCTAAAATGTGGGGGTACCTATATGCAAATGCCATATGCACACCAAATCAATGCACACACAAACTTGTACTCATTCTCCACGCCATATGCACACGAAATGAATTCACATGAATGTAAATTCACAAACATTCTGACTTAGAACCACAGTGAACCACAAACGGGAAGCAACTATTCGCACATGACCACAACACAAGTTTGAACTCAAATTTCTCCCAACACTTGACATTGATATCCCAAAATCCACTCACAATTGTCCTATAGCTACTTGGATTGCTTCAAATGCGATCGAATACATGCACATAGGGCCCAGGCAAAACTCTATAATTAGAAACCCTCTTGAAAAATGAATTTAATACAGACAATCATGAACACAAGAGTGCACAACATTGCCATACTTTCCAACACACAAATCCCATAGCAAAATTGATTCCTAGCGCAACAAAAAAGTCATACAAAGGTCCCGGAGTTCTAGATGCTCTTTACATAGACCAACCCATGAAGACCCATATCATTTCATAGGGAAACCGATTGTCACTACAACAAAAACTTTTCCAGACCTCTTGCAATAGCAAACACTATTTACATACACAAACCCAAATTGCAACGAGATTTACAGAGAGGAACCCACAAAAACCATCCCATACAAGAAATACATAGGCTTGAACTACACGCAGATTACCGACAAAATCCACTGTCGGTAAAAGTCGCAGAACACATCCACTCGCAAGCATAGCAAAAGACTATTCGGCAGACTAAATAGAAACAGAGATTGATTCACAGAGGCCATCCCTTACTACAAGTGCACGGTGCTACAGAGCCATGGATCGTTTCTCCCAGAGTATACCCTCTTTTGCTACAAGCAACCAACAATCGCTTTGTGCTGACAGACCATGCTTCATTGACTAAATACAGTTACAGACCGATTTGCAGAGAGCGTCCCTTACAACAATAAACCATCTTTCGCTACAAACAACCAACAATCACTTCGCATATCACAGACGCTACTTTGCACTTATTTGAATTTGCATGCAGTATGCAACACAAAGATTGCAGATCACAATCAGCTTAGCAATGGAACACATCGAATCAGACCTTCTAACTCAACCATGACAATATCCTAGTCATATACACAGATTTCGTTTCCCAACATAAGGCAAGAGATCTCGAACAACAACCATGTGAGGCTTTTGGTTCTGGAAGTTCTAAGAGATGTTGGAACTAGGGCAAACAACGACAATGAGCTCCTGAACGCCTTCTTCTTCAACCTTCTCCCACGACTCCGGGTAGACTCCACACAAAAAAGCTAGCCTCAGCGACCTGAATTGAGCAGCACTGTAAAGCACAAGGCGACTGCCACATGGACTGTCAGCAACACCCAGGCGAAGCTAAAGTAGTGCCTCCCATAGCCAGCTCCCTTCAATGGCAAAAGCAACTGAAAGTGCAGTCTCCATCAACGGCTTCTACAAGTCCAACGACAACGCCATCAACAGGCAGCTTCATAGCGACTCAAAGGCGAGCAGTGCCTATGCCATCTTCAGGGAGCCCATGGGCTATTCACCCAGCCGCGACTATCAAACTCAGACGACATTGTTCAATGACCAACCACGCTCAGCTTCAAAGGCACTAATGTCTTCCACAAAGCCAACACTATAGCAAATGTCTCCAACCAATGGCTCCTCAGCGTCTACATCTCCAATGCGCAAGCAAGCTCGACTCCTACGCCTCCATTAGCCACAGCCTCCAGCGACTCGTAGCAACGCGTCGAGCACCAACGAGCAAAGGTCGCAAGCGGTGGCTTCCTAGGGACTATGAGCTTCCTGTAGCAGCCCCCAATAGCCAACGACACATAATCAATGCTCTCGGCACCTACAAACACAACGCTCCATCTCCACCACGGCTCGGCGTATCTCTAACAAAGAGGCATATCTCCTGCAGCAGCTTCAACGACTCAACCTCCAGGCTATAATGATTGGCTACTGCAAACGGGCTCACAAGCCAAGCTTGTGCTCGACCGTGCTTCAGCGACTCCAACGCCATCATCCCTCAACGGCCTACCCGATGAAAAATGACTTCCTAAGGGCATCCTCATCTCCGCGTCCATGCTAGCAATAGCAATAAACAGGCCATCAGCCACGCTCTCTGATCTTTAACGAACAGCGTGCCTCTAACAACCTGCGTGACTTGGCGCCAAGCACGGGAATGAATCTGCTACCACAGGTTTGGTCAGCGTTGTAGATGGCACTTTAACCAAGGTTAGCTGCACTTCACCCTTAGTTACACCTCTTGTCACGTTTACGCCACTTGGCACTGACTGTCTAGTCAACAACCATGTCAGTAGTGCCACGTAGGCACAGTTCTCTACACAAGCACAATTTTTCGTTTGGCATGTGACCACCCACTGCCATGTCACCATATGCCACATCATCTTTTTGATCACCCTCTTGGGATCAAAGTTTGGTCATCCTTCCGAGAGCCATAACTTTTGCTCCAGGATGAATTTTATGGTGATCCAAAAACCAAAAATGATTGCCAGATTGTGCTCTACGCGTTGAGCACCTTAGATCTGCTTCTAACTTTTTCAGAGGTCATCATTATCAAATACTGATCATTGAAGCCACCTCCTGATCCATTGCAGCGCGTACCTAGCACTTAAAATAATCAAGATAAAATTCATTTGCTATATTTTGTGCATTGACGTGTAGTCTAGCTGTAGACTAGCACTGCCATAGAGGAGATCCAACTCCACCAAGCCAAGCAAGCCATTGCCACATTACCCGATTAGTTCCCATCGGTGTCATCCCATCGAATCTATCATCAGTGTACACATTCACACATATGTCTCTCTCTCCCTTTCTTACTTCTGCTATCAGTAGTGCTTGGTAAGCCAGTAGTATAGCTAGAAATCTTTCACATTGCACTTGAACTGAGAGTGAATGACTACACCCTGTATTCTCTCCAGCCATTCGGTCCAAGAGGGTTGTGGATTGTTGTGCAAAAGGTTCAAGCTCATTGGTGGCCTGCTGTACAGAGGGATTGAGCTCCATTTGCGATGGGAGGGGAATAGAGAGCGTGTAGGAAGTGATCAGACTGGTAGAGGGTGGGAAGGCAGAAGAGGCTTTGTTACTAAGATAAAGCACATCAGTGGAGAAGAGGTCTTCAACACTAAGGGAGTGTGAAGACGAGGTTGACATTAAGTGAGAATGTGAGCGAGAGATTTGGAGGGCGTTAAAATTTCACTGGTGAAAATTTTGGCAGAGTTTCGGTACAATGCTAAGTGAGGATCTACAAAATGAGGCTGCCTTCTTATATAGTAGTCTTGGTAATGCAACTGGTCAGTGTTAGCCTTAACGCAACAACTGGCGGTATTAGCACAATGACTGGCATTAGCAGCATTATTAGTGCACCAAGTAGGCATTATTATCGCAGCAACTCGACGTTAGTCTTAAAGTGTGTTGTTGCATTATGGAATCATTGCGTTAGCATTAAAGCATCGCAATGACTAAGGCAGCGCTGCTTTAGCAAGTGCTGCATTATCATCTACATTAGCCTTAAAGCAGAAAAAATTTGCTAATGACCATAGAAGTGCCACAACAAACTATCCCTAGGAATGGGATACACAAGAACTTGCTACATTAAAAGGAAAATGTGAGTCCCACTAGATTCCCAAGAGCCGACCATTAAAGACATCCTCCACTTCTGCCTCAACATCTACTGCCATGGGCATGGTAGTCACATAAGAACTTGCTCCTAAAAAGGGAGCAACACCACAAGAACCTACGTTCACTCCAACGCCACAGGTACCCGATTTGGGCACCAAAATTCCCACAGGTGCTATGGGGAATTGAGTAGGTCCTCAAGTCTATGCAGACCTTTAAGCAGTACCGCTACCGATTGATGATGGTGCCCAACCTATGCAATTCAACACCAATGAGCTGGTAATGCCATTCATGCATAATTCCAAAGAGCACCTCTCCAATATTTTTATAGGAGCTCTCAGCAATTATGCAACTTGGAAAGAAGCCAGGTACACCAAATCATAGTCTTCTTGATTTCATTGTACATAAATTGAGTCTAGATGAGAATAGGCAATTAGCAATGTAGGTGAAATGTCCAGTCCATCCTTAGGTGAGAATAGTGCCCTCCCATCAATTTGTGGTTCTCTCTATGAATGTCAGCTCAACATCTGTCCAATTAGGTGATTAGGGTCAATGAATTGGCACAAATTGCATTCCTAGGGTCCCTAGATCACAAGCGCACATTCCAAGTTAGCACAACTAAAATGTCCATACTTCACTGTTGTCGAAGCATCCACATAACTCCACATGTGAGTATCGAGGGTAGAGGGGAGCTACTTGTGGTACTAGCAGTAGGTTCTTGTGGAGCCACCTCATTCTTAGAGGCAAGTTCTTGTGATACTACCATTGTCTTGCTTGTGAATGATGTCGGAGGCTACTTGGTATTAGTGGGACACTTACATGTTGTAGATAGGACTTTATGCACCCAAATGTAGTTGTTGCCATCATAGAAGCCTTGACCCTGTAGCAACCACTTAGGGATCCATCTGGTATGGTACTTCCTTTTTTTACTTATGGTCTTGCATCTCCTCATTCGAAGTTTCTTCGACTTAGTAGCTTGTATTCCCTTTGGTGTAGGAAGTAAAGGGAGAAACAAAGTTGTGCGATGACTTGGACCTTGCTTAAGCTAAAGAGTTGATGTTGGAGGTACCTTTTGAACCTAGTGGGGTCCTTTCTCTTTTGGAGTAGGAGCCATTGCTATGGTCAGAGAAGCTACTATTGATGCATTCATCTTTCATTTTGGTGTTGCAAGGGAATCATCATGTGTGACGATAAGGCTATTGTGATGGTATTTGGATGAGGAAGCTTCCGTTCTACATAAGGGCATCATGACCATCCTATGGATTGAGACTGGCACATTGCTGGTCTTACGGATCATGGGAAGCACTTGGACCGATGTCCCTGTACCGATTGAAATTATTGAGGTGCTACCGTCATTTGTTAACATTGCAGTGCATTATTGCCAATCGATTTGGTAGTTAACTACCCAGCACCAAGTCCTCCCAAGGATTACCTGTTCATCCATAGCACTTGTAGGCATAACATAACACCTACTAGCCACGCTATGGTCATTTATTGCTATGGGCAATTCTGAGATCATCCATGGGGTTTTACCCTTCCATGGATGCTTTGCAAATTGTCACCAGCCCTAAGATTTTTGCTTTGGCTTGTTGGGCCCTGTCTTCCTCTATCGCTCGTTGTTTCATGCACGTGACTCTCTCTTCAGCTCTTTCTCCGAATGGATGGCTTATAGCATTTGAAGCATTAAGGACCATAATAGCATTTGAGCTTACTGCCATTGATGTAACCATCCCATCTCTACTTCATCAAGGGTTGCTATTTTGGCATGATCCTTGTGGTGTGATTTCCACAACTCAGTATGGACCCATACCATGATATTTCTATTTACTCTTCATATTCCTTATGCTTTATAATAGCGCAGGGTCTCCTCCTTTAGGTCCTTATTTCAAAGGTTGTGGTCAAATCCCTTCTTGCAACATAGTTTTTGGACCTTAATGCCATATGCCACTCTCAATCTTGTCTCATTGAGCTTCTCAAGATCTACTAGCCTTTCTTGAATTGCCTCATCAGATAATCTATCTATAATCACAACTCTGAGACTTGAGACTATGAATTCCATAGGCATGACTGCTTCCACCCCAAACGCTAGGCTAAACAAGTACTAGCCTAGTTTGTTGACCGGTATCTTTAGCAGATTTGGCTCTTCTGTGGGCACTTTTGACTACCTTGGTGGCCACTTCCTCAGGGTTCACCATTTGTCCATTCATCTAGTCTACGAAATCTCTCCAAAGGATGGGATTCCCCCTTAGTAGGGCTACTATAGGGATTTTTACCTATGTGGACAAGAATGCGGTGAGCCTTGCCACATCCCAAAGTTGGTTGATCAACTCTCAGCCTTTTGATTGCAGTTCTTTGAACCCATAAAAGGGCATGGGGTCTTCATTTGCAGCTTGGTGCCAGGTGGGATCCTTGTCAAACATCGTGTTGTAAGAGTGGCCGTCCCACAAATGTGCTATTTGAGATCACCTCATCCACCTTTTCTAGGGTGGGCAATTTGGGAACTCTTTTTAGGGCTTGATGGTTTGGGTGAATGGCATGCATGCCCTTGTTAGTCCTGAGCCTTTGCTCCAATTTCTCTTGGCACTCGCGGACTAGCTGGTATTGTTGGTAAACTAAAAAGAAAGCATGGAGTGAACACAAACTCAGAATTCTTGTTTATGGAATGAAGAAAGATGAGGTCCTTAAGTAGGCACCTCTTACATGATCACTGACATCACTGATGACCTCTGAGCTCCACAATCATCTCCTCAATCTACTCCTAGATTCTCTCAATCATCCTATGTGGCTTCTATCACCACCTAACTGTGCCTCTAGCACACACACAGAAACCAAGGTGTGCCAAGGCATACACCTTGAGATATCCCAACAAAACCCCCCCTCAAGGGAATGCCTCAGGCTATGTCAAGGATACAACTAGCACAAGGTGTCACATGCCATCTCATGGCGGTCATGGATCTATCAATGGCTAGGATCTCAAGCTAGCAAGGGTTCCCATGGGTGTAAGGTAAACAAAAGGGATACAAAAGACCTTCCAATGGTTATCTCCCTTGCATTTACATGCACACAATGTCTGCAGGAGGTACCATGGAGCAAAAACACATACACATGGCCTACATCATATGGTGACCAGAGGTGTTTACAAAACACACAAAGTTTATTTCATTCATTTTGGAGGACTATCCAGGTTGAGTACCTTGACTTAACATAAAAAAGAGAGATCTGGAGCATACATGGAGATGATTCAAAAAGCATAATCTTCAAAGGATGCCTCATCTTGTGGAGGCACATCAACTAAAAGTAGATTGGCATTTTCTGTCTTTGACGTTGCTTCCTTTTTGGCTCTACAAAACTTTTCATGATGATTGTTTTTGCCACAGTGTGTTGAAGCTGGTTTGACAAGCCCCCAGAGGTTTTCCCTCATTAATGCAAACTTGACCTTCATCTGCCATGTGTGGAAGCCCTTACCATTGAACTTATCTATATTCAATATGGTAGCCATCAGAGGGTCTAACCCAGGAATTGGGCAGTGTCTTCTCTCTTACAAGGCTAGAAAAAAAAACTGAAAAGCTTCAAAGTATAACCATTTAATGTAGCAAAGTCTTGTGACCAAATTTCAATCAATGATGCTTTCACTTACATGCTTCACAGAGGTGGCTAAATGAAAGATTTCCAATCAAATCCAGGTATAGCAACTTAAAAGAAAGTTGTAGCCACAGTTGTACTGATAACTTCAAAACCTCGGAAATGCTAAAGTAGCATCTAATGTAGCATCACATTCACAACCTTGTCAAAACTATCAAAAACGGAGGCCTGAACTTGGAGGGCTAGTATCTCACTCTCCAAAGCAAAGAAAAAGGGGCTTTTTGAAGAAAAAGAAAGCTCATATACCAGAGAAGATCCACTAAGGAGGAGAGGCGCAATTCCGCGTCAGGTCGCCATAGCTAGCTTCTTCAAAGTCGACTGGTTTTTTTTTGTTTTCTCCTTGAATATGCAACCATTGCTACTCAGATTTCAACAGCAGCTTTCCCTCAGTGTCATCCAGCATGGGCTGAGAGGAATTTGCAGATAGATAGGTACACAGGTGGAATTGCGTGAATTTTCATTGATCAATGTGAGTGTTGGCATTTTACGTACAATCAAAATTTCACAGAAAGCTTGCAGCTAGAAGTTTGGCCATACAAGAGGAGTTTGCAGCTCAGAGGGTTTGGGCAAAGGTCATTTGTAGGCAGAGAACAAAGCTCTCAAAGATTTGGAGAAGAAGGAGGAAAATGGAGAAGAAGAAGATGATGTGGCACAAATGGGCTCAAGGGGGATCAAAGGGCTGTGATACCATGTTGGTAAACTGAAAAGAAAGCATGGAGTGAACACAAACTCAGAATTCTTGCTTATGGAATGAAGAAAGATGAGGTCGATGAGGTCCTTAAGTAGGCACCTCTTACATGATCACTGACATCACTGATGGCCTCTGAGCTCCACAATCATCTCCTCAATCTGCTCTCAATCATCCTATGTGGCTTCTATCACCACCTAACTGTGCCTCTAGCACACACACATAGAAACCAAGGTGTGCCTGAGGCATACACCTTGAGATATCCCAACAGGTATGCCTCTGCAAGGCATTATGGATGACTGGACTAAAGTCCCATCTACACGATTGTGCCTCTCTTGCATTACCCTTTTCCTTAGGCCATGGAGTGGTTGGATCTAGGGTTGATCGAGCTGGTCCTAAAGATGTAAAGGTGGAGATTTTGGTAGTGTCTTGTCCAAACCACTCGGAATGATGACTCAATTTGATGATCCCTTTCCTACCTGATCACAATCGTGTGGCCCTTGCCTTTGGACTATGAGATGTGGCCCCACTTTTTCTCTTAGCTTGCTTATAGAGTTCTTTACTCATAGCCCTAGCTTGGTCCCTTATGATCACATTCAATGATACTAGACACGTGGCCTCTCTCAATACTCGGCAAATTAATGTTGGTCTTAGGATCAAGGTGTTGAGATATCGAGCTCCACATGTGATATGCCAGGGTGACCGTTGTATAGGAAAGAATTAAAGTAGCCACCCTAGGATGTGGACTACAAGATGTGGAGATGTGGATTGAGGATATCCACAAGGAGAGATGTGGATGAGAGGATCCCACAAGTGTTGACTATTCAAAGGGCACTCTCTATATAAGAGGCCTATCATGTATTGTTGAACACACCTATTGCAAGAGATATAGATTTGCTATCCCCCTCTCATGTCTTATTTAGTGTGCTTTGAGCCTCCTTAGTTCTTCCGCTGATCTTGTGTGCACTAGGCTAGTACGATCCGCACTTTGACATGGTATCAGAGCTTAGGTCTAGTTGTCCTATAATTCATTTCCATTGAAGAGGTTTCAATCTATATGTCTCCTTTGATCCTATGAGAAAACTATGAGAGGGGTTCTTAGAACGCATTCTTCCTATTCTCCTTGAAAATTTTCAAGAAGCTTCCATTTTGAGAGAAAGAGTGTCTCTTCCTGTTTTTGCTCCTATGTGCAATCGACCCAGCAATTAGTCTGAGTGTTTGAGCGGTCCTGACTTTTGGAGGCTTTGGCCCTGTGCATTCCCTACTCATAGAGATTCCCGAGCACTAACCGTCTATCCATAGCAACTTATCCGATCTATTTCTGTTTTAGCACCACGGCGTGTATCTCCTACAATGGCTGCATGCAATAGGAAAATAGCACAATGATGCCTCTACACCTACGAGCAGCGCCCTCCAATGCCTTTCATGAGCACCTCCTTGACAGTGTCTCTATTGGCTTCTAAGATATGATTTCCGTCAATGTTAAGGAGTTTGAAGTTTATCGTTCGAGCTCACATCCAATCCAACGAGATCATCATGGCCATCAATGAGAGCATTGCAGAATGTGACTATGCCCCTGCCTTTTAGCTTATTGTTTGCAAGATTCAACTTGGAATTCTGTAGCCAAAGATCTTGAAATTCGTTCTGAAACATCATTGCCAGCAAGTTCAAGGACTCTCAGACCCGGCGCCCCTTCTCTCAGAGCTTCCTACAGGGCTTTTGCTCCTCTATCTCCGAATGGCCTACAACTCTAGTGCATCTACGAGCTCCTGCAACACCCACTAGGCTGAGCAACTATGAAACTACAACTTGTTGTTTGCAAGACCCACGCAGACGGCAGCTCATCAATGCAACTAGCTATGGGCAGCCGCTCAAAAGTCACATCCATTGCCATGTCTCTAAAGCGATCTAGTGGTGAAGTTTTGCCTCCTTCTCCGCATCTTCTTGTCATGGTGTTTGTGCATGGCGAAAGACCCAGATCCAATCGCTATTACTCTGTGTGCTACTCACGCTTAATAGGCGCCCATAGTAGGTCTCCTTTGCGACTAGAAGCAACCAACTCGTGCTCCATCGACCAAGCTCACTACTTCATGGGCCAGCCAAGCGACTGACCAGCAATCGCTCCAAGTGCTCTAGCTCAATGAGCTACTGCAAACATACACCACTCGACGACTATAGAGGACCTTCATCATCCCTGAAGAGCTGTTTATGACTATTGTTCTACCTATTACAGATTGTCCGCAGCTACAAGGAAATTGGGTCATCATCACTCATGGCCTTCTGAGAAGGAAGATGATGCCACATGGCTAATGTAACCACAATTAGTAAATGTTTGGTTAGCCACACTCAAGGGTCAGCATTGGACATGTGGCATAGTGCCACCTCAGCATAGTTTCTTCTAAGCACAACAACCCTTGCTAAGCACAGTTTTGCATGCACCATGTGAATCCCTATGTCACATCATCAGGCCACCTCTTCTTCATAAAACTTTGACAAGCCGTAACTTTCAATCCAGGAAGAATTTGCACGCACTCCAAAAAGGAAAAGTGATCACCTTTTCAAGCTCTACGTGCCTATTAGATCAAAATCATTGTTAGCAATTAGACACTACCAATATGGAAAGAAATCAATTGGTAAGACCTTTGCAACAAATGATAAATCAAAGCATAAATGCACACATCATTGTCATAAACATGCCAAAAGCACAAGTGTATGAGATGACCATAGCATAGAACATGGCATCCACACATAAAGCATTAAGGCACATGGAAGAACAAAGCATCATGCATGAAGCTACACCAAGAAAAGAAGCAAACGCCATCGTCATCAAGCCATGAGCCAATTGGTGACATCAATGGAATGTATTGAGAAATGAAAACCCTTGCCAACCTTGCCTATATATTTTGTAAATCAAGCTTGACCACCTGAGAGTAGCTATGAAAGCACCCAGGGGAGGTATTGACATGTAAAAGCCACACTTGACCACCTTAAGTAGCAATGCAAGCACTAAGGGGAGGTGATGGAATGTAACTCACATCTGACCACCTTGCAGTAGCCAAAGGATCATGGCACCAAGTGGAGGTGTTGAGAGTTGTGGTGCCATGAGCACATAATTAAAGGCTAAGGTATGGTATAGGACAGAATTAAAGTAGCCACCCTAGGATGTGGACTACAAGATGTGGAGATGTGGATTGAGGATATCCACAAGGAGAGATGTGGATGAGAGGATCCCACAAGTGTTGACTATTCAAAGGGCACTCTCTATATAAGAGGCCTATCATGTATTGTTGAACACAACTATTGCAAGAGATATAGATTTGCTATATCCCTCTCATGTCTTATTTAGTGTGCTTTGAGCCTCCTTAGTTCTTCAGTTGATCTCGTGTGCACTAGGCTAGTACGATCCGCACTTTGACACGTTGTGCATTTATGTCACCGACGTGTTAGCTGCAGATGCGGTTGGTACACCGCCCATGAATAATAGCTGGATGACAGCTATCCTTATGTACTCTAGTTCGTGGCTCAGTTAGTATGCCACCTTAGTTAGTTGAGTTTGGTTTGAGACCCACATATAGGGTTCTTCTATTTCTTCTATTTTTTTCATTCGAGGCCATTTCGGGGCCCGTTTTGGAGGCAGAAGTTCTCCCCAAGCACTGCGAAAAAGGCCCTGTTTTTGCTGTGCGACCACTGCTCTACAGGTCGGTGAAAAGAATCGTCACTAGGAAGTGACTGTGTGGTCGAATACCACTTTCGTCAGTTTTGCAGATTTGCCCTTGTGAGGTAGAAGCTGTGTTTTTTTGCAGTGACAGAATATTTTGCAGTGTTCTGTAATGGCGTTTGATTCTCTTTCACAGATTGTCATTGAAAAGCTTGACAAGAACAACTTCCAAGCATGGAAGTTTAGAATGACGAATTTCCTTATGGGAAAAGTATATTGGGAGTTCATTACAGGAAATGAAGAAGAACCAATTCTTCCAAATGTTCCCAATCAATAGGAAATGCAGGCATTTAAAGGATGGCATGAGAGAGCTAGAAAAGTTATGTACTGGCTGTCTATCAGTATTTCAGATTCTATGATTGTGCATATTCAGGATGCAAGTACGCCAAAGGTGGCATGGGATACTTTGGCAAAAATGTACAGCACAAATACGCAATCCAGGAAAATGCAGCTCAAGCAGGAGTTGCACAATGTGCAGAGAGAAAATATGAGCATCAATGACTACCACATGAAGGTGAAGAAAATTGCAGATGCACTTGCTTCCATTGGGTCGACAGTGGAAGATGATGATTTAGTTTTTGTGACCTTGAATGGTCTAGGAAAGGATTGCGCACAGTTCCGGACATCCATTGCCATCCGTGAAAAATTTCTTGATTTTGAGGAATTGATTGCTCTTCTAATTTCTGAAGAGCAGAGAAATGGTGGTGCATCTTCTTCAGGAGGAACTTCACAAGAAACTGTCTTCTACTCAAATGCTGGAAGTGGTAGAGGCAGAGGTAGAGCAGGCCGATCTGGACGCCATGGTAGAAATCACAATATGCAACAAACTCAAGAAAACCAGTCCTATGGAGGAGGACGTGGTAACTCTAGAGGCAGGGGGAGCCAAAGAGGTTGTGGTGGATGGTAGAGAGGCCAAAATGCAAACAACAATGTTGAATGCTACTACTGTGGTAAAATGGGTCATATGGCTTAAGACTGCTATAAAAAGTAGAATGACATCATGAATGGAAAATTGCAACAAGGGAATTATGCATCGTCTAGTAGACAAGGTGATGACAGAAACGAGCATCTGTTTATGGTGCAGCACATGACCTATTCTATGACAAGTGCAGAAGAAAGCAATGATGTATGGTATGTTGACGCAGGTGCATCAAACCACATGATAGGTCATGCAGAATGGATGCAAGATGTAAGGAAAATGGAAAGACCAAGATTTGTGGAGACTGGTGATGATACTGCACATCCTATTGTGCAGATTGGTAAAATTCCTTTGTCTATGCAGGATAGGAAAAAGAAATACTTGTCTGATGTATTTCATGTCTCGAATATCACCAAGAACCTGGTTTCTGTTGGTCAAATGGTTGAGCAGGGCTTGCAGGTCAGATTTAATCCTCATGGATGCTTTGTTGAGGATATGAAAAATAACGATCGCTTGATAGCAAAAGGAAAGAAGAAGGGCAGGATGTTTACGTTGGATGCGGACATGCCTCAATTGAGTGCAGCAATGTTTGCACATGGGACTGGTGTAGTTGCAGATATTGATATCTGGCATAAACGCATTGGTCATGTTAATGTACAACGACTTAAATCAATGCAGGCCCAAAATATTATTGCAGGATTGCCTAAATTCAAGGTTGTAGAAATGCATAAGGTATGTGAAGCCTGTCAATTTGGAAAAAAGGCAAGGAAACCATTTCCTAGACATGTTTAAGAGAGTAAGAAGCCATTGGAATTAATCCACTCTGATGTGTGGACTACTAAAGCTGCATCTATTGGAGGCTGTCATTATTGTCACTTTTATTGATGACTACAGCAGAAAAGTTTGGGTGTATTTTATGAAAAAGAAAAGTGAAGTGTTTGGGCATTTCAAAGCTTTTAAAGCTATGGTTGAAAAAGAAACAGGCCTGTAAATAAAATGCCTAAGGTCAGATGGAGGGGGAGAGTACCTCTCAAATGACTTTGCAAGGTTCCTGTGGGAGCATGGCATAAAGTAGCAATATTCATGCAGTCATACCCCACAACAAAATGGACTTGCAGAAAGGAAAAACAGGCATATTGGAGAGGTATCTCGGGCCATGCTGAATGAAAAAGACCTACCAGATTATTATTGGGTTGAAGTAGTTGCTACAACAATTTACATAATGAACAGGACTCTCACTGCAGCAATACATGGCATGACGCCAGAGGAGATGTATACTGGTAGGAAACCAGATATTTCTCATTTGAAAATTTTTGGTCGCATTGCCTATGTTCATGTGCCACATGAGTTGAGGTCCAAGTTGGATCCAAAAGCTGAGAAGTGCATCTTTATTGGTTATTCTCTACAGCAGAAGGGTATAGATGCTATAACCCTTCTACTCGTAAGTTTACAGTGAGTAGAGATGTTTTTGATGAGATGAGCAACTGGTATAAACCAGTAAATGTGATTGATGATGTAGATTCACAAAATGGTAATGCTGCACAGAATTCACAGCAGCAATCACAAAATATTAGTGGACCTGGAGTGTCCTCTAGCAGTGGTTCACATACTTTGCCATGGACAGGCAGATTGAGATCAGGAGAATCTCCTCAAAGCAATGCAGATAGTGGTATGCAGGTATCACGAAAAGGAAAAGACAAGGTAGATCAGCCCATGTTTGATGTGAATGCAGGTCACTCTTATGTGGATGGTGAGTCCAGTGGCTCAGAATAGAGCATTGATGATGAGTTGGGTATTCCTTCTGTTGTTACACCTGGAGTAAGGAAGACCACGGATGTTTTGAGAGCACCTGGAAGTGAGCCTATTTTGTGCAAGTCTACCAGAGCTAGGTATCTTGTGGATAGGCTGAAATATGATGGATTTACAGCCATTCACTATGCCTATATGGTCGAAGTCATACAGGAACCAGAACCCACTTCTTTTGAGCAAGCCATGGGAAAAGAAAAATGGGAGAAAGCCATGGATGCCTTGGAAGCAAATGCTACATGGGAATTAGTGCCTTTGCCTAAAGACAAGAATGCAATTGGCTGTAAGTGGGTTTATAACGTGAAGCACAATGCAGATGGTTTTGTGAACAGATACAAGGCAAGATTAGTTGTCAAGGGGTATGCACAGACATATGGCATTGATTATGAAGAAACATTCAGTCGGGTTGCAAGGATGGCAACCGTAAGAGCAGTCATTGCTATGGCTGCATCAAAGGGATGGTCTTTACATCAGATGGATGTAAAGAATGCCTTCTTTCATGGTGATTTGCAAGAAGAGATCTATATGGAGCAGCCACCAGGTTATGTTCATGCTATTCATCCCGAGTTTGTTTGCAGGTTGAAGAAAGGCTTGTATGGCTTGAAGCAAGCGCCTAGAGCATGATCTGACAAGATAGGACAGTATCTTGTCACTATTGGCTTTCATTTTTCCAAGGTAGATTTCTCACTTTATGTGAGAAATACAGAGAAAGGTATTATGCTGCTTGTCATTTATGTTGATGATTTGATCATCATAGGTGATAGTGATGAAGATATTCTTCATGTGAAAATGCTATTGAAGCAGAAGTTTGAGATGAAGGATTTGGGAGAGCTGAGTTATTTCTTGGGCATTGAGGTGATTAGATCACCAAGTGGGATACGACTCTTGCAGAGGCACTCTGGATTGGACATACTGTCCAAATATGGGATGACAGGCTATAAGTCTATTTCAGTTCCTTTGGAGCAGAATGTGAAGCTGAGTGCAGATACAGGTGAGCTTCTAGAAGATCCTACTATGTATAGACGCATAGTAGGAAGTTTGATTTATATGACTATTACCAGGCTAGATTTGAGCTATGTTGTGGGGTTGGTAAGTCAGTTTATGCAGGCTCCAAGGAAATCGCATTTGGATGCGGCTAGACACATACTCAGGTATGTGAAGTCCACATTGCAGTATGGACTATTTTATGAGGCTAGGGTTCAGATACAGTTGCATGGATACACGGATGCTGATTGGGCTGATAGTATTTCTGATAGACGATCTACCAGTGGATATGTGTTCTCTTTTGGGAGTGCTGCAGTCATTTGGAGCAGCAAGAAACAACCTATAGTTGCCTTGTCGAGGTGCAGCAATGGCTGCATGTGAGGTAGCTTGGTTGCATAAGCTACTTTATGATATGCATCAGTCTATAGATGGGCCAGTTGTCAATAATTGTGACAACATGAGTAGTATACACTTGGCAAATAACCCAGTCTATCATGCTAGAACAAAGCACATTGAGGTGCATTATCACTATGTGCGGGAGAAGGTTTTACTAGGTCTTATTGATCTAGTTTACTAGAGTTCTTTTGGCTTTCACAACTAAGAAGAGAAAAACTGTTTTCAGCCTCTAGCTTTGTGTGTATTCCCCCATTGTGTATGTGAGAAAGCCGCAAGTGAGACTCCTTCCCTCTCTCCCACTATCTTCACATGGTATCAAAGCCTGGTTCGTGGTAAGGAGCTCAAGAAAGCGAACCAAGTTCGCGGTGTCTTGGTAAGAGGACCAGTGTTCCTTTTCTTTTTTGAGTTTGGGAGCAAATCTCTGCAGATAGCACAGCCGGAAAGTGCAAGAGAGCTTTGTCTCATATTGTGACGCCCTTCACGATGAGGCGAGAGGGTAGTATATGCTGACTTGAGGCCATTTCGGGGCCCATTTTAGAGGCGGAAGTTCTCCACAAGCACTGAGAAAAAGGCCCTATTTTTGCTGTGCGACCACTGCTCTGCAGGTCGGTGAAAAGTTGCCGCAAATATTGCATCGTATGCCTGTGCACAGAGATATTGGGAGTTACAGAATCATCCTTATTGCCTGTTGATGCAAAATCATCACTAGGAAGTGACTGTGTGGTCAAATACCACTTTCGTCAGTTTTACAAATTTGCCCTTGTGAGGCAAAAGCTATGTTTTTTGCAGTGACAGAATATTTTGCAGTGTTCTGTAATGGCGTTTGATTCTCTTTCACAGATTGTCACTGAAAAGGTTGACAAGAACAACTTCCAAGCATGGAAGTTTAGAATGACGAATTTCCTTATGGGAAAAGGCTATTGGGAGTTCATTACAGGAAATGAAGAAGAACCAAATCTTCCTAATGTTCCCAATCAACAAGAAATGCAGGCATTTAAAGGATGGCATGAGAGAGCCAGAAAAGTTATGTACTGGCTGTCTATCAGTATTTCAGATTCTATGATTGTGCATATTCAGGATGCAAGTACGCCAAAGGTGGCATGGGATACTTTGGCAAAAATGTACAGCACAAATACACAAGCGAGGAAAATGTAGCTCAAGCAGGAGTTGCACAATGTGCAGAGAGAAAATATGAGCATCAATGACTACCACATGAAGGTGAAGAAAATTGCAGATGCACTTGCTTCCATTGGGTCGCCAGTGGAAGATGATGATTTAGTTTCTGTGACCTTGAATGGTCTAGGAAAGGATTATGCATAGTTCCGGACATCCATTGCCATCCGTGAAAAATTTCTTGATTTTGAGGAGTTGATTGCTCTTCTAATTTCTGAAGAGAAGAGAAATGGTGGTACATCTTCTTCAAGAGGAACTTCAAAAGAAACCGTCTTCTACTCAAATGCTAGAAGAGGTAGAGGTAGAGTAGAGCAGGCTGATCTGGAGGCCGTGGTAGAAATCAGAATATGCAGCAAACTCAAGAAAACCAGTCCTATGGAGGAGGATGTGGTAACTCTAGAGGTAGGGGGAGCCAAAGAGGTCGTGGTGGATGGTAGAGAGGCCAAAATGCAAACAACAATGTTGAATGCTACTACTGTGGTAAAATGGGTCATATGGCTAAAGACTGCTATAAAAAGTAGAATGACATCATGAATGGAAAATTCCAGCAAGGGAATTATGCATCTTCTAGTAGACAAGGTGATGATAGAAATGAGCATCTGTTTATGGTGCAACACATGACCAATTCTGTGACAAGTGCAAAAGAAAGCAATGATGTGTGGTATGTTGACTCAGGTGCATCAAACCACATGACAGGTCATGCAGAATGGATGCAGGATGCAAGGAAAATTAAAAGACCAGGATTTGTGGAGACTGGTGATGATACTGCACATCCTATTGTGCAGATTAGTAAAATTCCTTTGTCTATGCAGGATGGGAGAAAGAAATACATGTTTGATGTATTTCATGTCCCGAATATCATCAAGAACGTGGTTTCTATTGGTCAAATGGTTGAGCAGGGCTTGCAGGTCAGATTTAATCCTCATGGATGCTTTGTTGAGGATATGAAAAATAACGGTCGCTTGCTAGCAAAAGGAAAGAAGAAGGGCAGGATGTTTACGTTGGATGCGGACATGCTTGAATTGAGTGCAGCAATGTTTGCACATGGGACCGGTGTAGTTGCAGATATTGATATCTGGCATAAACGCATTGGTCATGTTAATGTACAGTGACTTAAATCAATGCAGGCCCAAAATATTGTTGCAGGATTGCCTAAATTCAAGGTTGCAGAAATGCATAAGGTATGTGAAGCCTGTCAATTTGGAAAACAGGCAAGGAAACCATTTCCTAGACATGTTTAAGAGAGTAAGAAGCCATTGGAATTAATCCACTCTGATGTGTGGACTACTAAAGCTGCATCTATTGGAGGCTGTCATTATTTTGTCACTTTTATTGATGACTACAGCCGAAAAGTTTGGGTGTATTTTATGAAAAAGAAAAGTGAAGTGTTTGGGCATTTCAAAGCTTTTAAAGCTATGGTTGAAAAAGAAACAGGCCTACAAATAAAATGCCTAAGGTCAGATGGAGGGGGAGAGTACCTCTCAAATGAGTTTGCAAGGTTCCTGCAGGAGCATGGCATAAAGTAGCAATATTCATGTAGTCATACCCCACAACAAAATGGACTTGCAAAAAGAAAAAACAGGCATATTGGAGAGGTATCTCGGGCCATGCTAAATGAAAAAGACCTACCAGATTATTATTGGGCTGAAGCAGTTGCTACAATAGTTTACATAATGAATAGGACTCCCACTGCAGCAATACATCGCATGACACCGGAGGAGATGTATATTGGTAGGAAACCAGATATTTCTCATTTGAAAATTTTTGGTTGCATTGCCTATGTTCATGTGCCAGATGTGTTGAGGTCCAAGTTGGATCCAAAAGCTGAGAAGTGCATCTTTATTGGTTATTCTCTGCAGCAGAAAGGGTATGGATGCTATAACCCTTCTACTCGTAAGTTTACAGTGAGTAGAGATGTTTTTGATGAGATGAGCAACTGGTATAAACCAGTAAATGTGATTGATGATGTAGATTCACAAAATGGTAATGTTGCACAGAATTCACAACAGCAATCACAAAATATTAGTGGACTTGGAGTGTCCTCTAGCAGTGGTTCACATACTTTGCCATGGACAGGCAGATTGAGATCAGGAGGATCTCCTCAAAGCAATGAGATAGTGGTATGTAGGTATCACGAAAAGGAAAACAGAAGGTAGATCAGCCCATGTTTGATGTGAATGCAGGTCACTCTTATGTGGATGGTGAATCCAGTAGCTCAAAATAGAGCATTGATGATGAGTTGGGTATTCCTTCTGTTGTTACACCTAGAGTAAGGAAGACTAGGGATGTTTTAAGAGCACCTGGAAGTGAGCCTATTTTGTGCAAGCCTACCAGAGCTAGGTATCCTGTGGATAGGCTGAAATATGATGGATTTACAGCCATTCACTATGCCTATATGGTCGAAGTCATACAGGAACCATAACCCACTTCTTTTGAGCAAGCCATGGGAAAAGAAAAATGGGAGAAAGCCATGGATGAAGAAATGGATGCCTTGGAAGCAAATGCTACATGGGAATTGGTGCCTTTGCCTAAAGACAAGAATGCAATTGGCTGTAAGTGGGTTTATAAGGTGAAGCACAATGCAGATGGTTCTGTGAACAGATACAAGGCAAGATTAGTTGTCAAGGGGTATGCACAAACATATGGCATTGATTATGAAGAAACATTCAGTCCGGTTGCAAGGATGGCAACCGTAAGAGCAGTCATTGCTATGGCTGCATCGAAAGGATGGTCTTTACATCAGATGGATGTAAAGAATGCCTTCTGGCATGGTGATTTGCAAGAAGAGGTGTAATGGAGCAGCCACTAGGTTATGTGCATGCTGTTCATCTTGAGTTTGTTTGCAAGTTGAAGAAAGGCTTGTATCGCTTGAAGCAAGCACCTAGAGCATTGTCTGATAAGATAGGACAGTATCTTGTCACTATTGGCTTTCAGATTTCCAAGGCCGATTTCTCACTTTATGTGAGAAATAAAGAGAAAGGTATTATGCTGCTTGTCATTTATGTTGATGATTTGATCATCACAGGTGATAGTGATGAAGATATTCTTCATGTGAAAATGCTATTGAAGCAGAAGTTTGAGATGAAGGATTTGGGAGAGCTGCGTTATTTCTTGGGCATTGAGGTGATTAGGTCACCAAGTGGGATATGCTCTTGCAGAGGCAGTATGGATTGGACATGCTGTCCAAATATGGGATGATAGGTTGTAAGCCTATTTCAGTTCCTTTGGAGTAGAATGTGAAGCTGAGTGCAGATGCAGGTGATCTTCTGGAAGATCCTACTATGTACAGACGCATAGTAGGAAGTTTGATTTATATGACTATTATCAGGCTAGATTTGAGCTATGTTGTTGGGTTAATAAGTCAGTTTATGCAGGCTCCAAGGAAATCGCATTTGGATGCGGCTAGACGTATACTGAGGTATGTGAAGTCCACATTGCAGTATGGACTATTTTATGAGACTGGGGTTCAGATACAGTTGCATGGATACACTGATGGTGATTGGGCTGGTAGTATTTCTGATAGACGATCTACCAGTGGATATGTGTTCTCTTTTGGGAGTGCTGCAGTCACTTGGAGTAGCAAGAAACAGCCTACAGCTGCCTTGTCGAGGTGCAGCAATGGCTGCATGTGAGGTAGCTTGGTTGCATAAGCTACCTTATGATATGCATCAGTCTATAGATGGGCTAGTTGTCATTTATTGTGACAACATGAGCAGTATACACTTGGCAAATAACCCAGTCTATCATGCTATAACAAAGCACATTGAGGTGCATTATCACTATGTGCGGGAGAAGGTTTTACTAGGTCTAATTGATCTAGTTTATGTCAACACAGAGGATCAGGTAGCTGACATATTCACGGAGGCATTGGGTGCAGAGAAGCTGTGCAAGTTCAGAGACCTGCTTGGTGTGCAGGAATTGGGATTGAGCTTGAGGGGGAGTGTTGAGATATTGAGCTCCACTCGTGATATGCCAAGGTGACCGTTGTGCATTTATGTCACCGACTTGTTAGATGCGGTTGGTACACCACCCATGAATAATAGCCGGATGACAGCTATCCTTATGTACTCTAGTTCATGCTCAGTTAGTATGCCACCTTAGTTAGCTGAGTTTGGTTTGAGACCCACATATAGGGTTCTTCTATTTCTTTGTACTAGAGTTGTTTTGGCTTTCACAACTAAGAAGAGGAAAAGTGTTTTCAGCCTCCACCTTTGTGTGTATTCCCCCATTGTGTATGTGAGAAAGCCGCAAGTGAGACTCCTTCCTTCTCTTCCACTATCTTCACACAAGGACCGTTCTAGGTGCTCTTCTCATGGGACAGTCCTTGTATAGATGGTCCACCCCATAGCCTGAACATAATGGAGCATTTGGGTTCATAGCAAATGTTCCAGGAAAGGGTTGGTCATCCTTATAGGGGCAATCCTTAAGGAGGTGTGGTCCCTGGCACCATTGTCTTGTAAGGACACTCACTTGCTCAATGTGGGCCTTGACAAGTATATCATTTAATGGCTAGCTTGCAATTCATGGTGTTCATATCCCCCCTCACTTGTTGCATAGTGGGAATAGTTTGATACATCATAATATATTTTTTGTCTTGCATAATATAGTGGCTTATCTGGTTGGATAGTGGGAGCGGTTTGATACATCACTTGTTGCATAATGGGAGTGGTTTGATACGTTAGAATATATTGTTTGTCTTGCATAATATAGTGGATTATCTGGATGGACTAATCCACATAACTCTTGTATGGCGAGGAATCATGTGTTGAGAGCTGCATAGTTTGGATCTTCCCACTCACTCAGCAATTTATAGGTGTAATCCATGGTGGTGGGGGTTGAGGAACTAGGATGGGTGGTGGCAATGGTAGGTTTTGAGACCTAGTGATTGGATGAGGGGGCTCCTTGTATAGCTAGTTGACCCTGGTTATACTAGTTTGGCAGTGTGAGAGAGGTCAAGGGTTGCCTCTATTGATACATGGGTGGGGGACTAGCCTTAGGGTACGGACATTGCTAAGTCTCATGATTTCCCCATCTTGCACAGTAAGCATAGTAAAGTGCCAACGAGAGCCTAAAGGCGAGGGCTTGTAGGGTGGTTATCCCACACCATACATTGTCTCATCTAAAAAAAAAGTGAGGATTACCAGGGCCTTCTCTTACCATCCCATCCTTGAGATCATTGGGCCACTAGGTTCAATAGACTCATGGCCACTTCATCTATGTTCGCGCTTTTGGCCAATGGAGTTGCCTCCTTGGCTTCACTTGTGCTAATCATTTTTCCCATATGAGACACCTCAGGTGAAGGTGCAAGCGGCTTTTGTGATTTGTCTTATCCTTCATATTATCATCCAAGAGTACAACTGTCTTGCTACGCAACTCAAACGATGTGGGATTTAGGGTAAATAGATGATCATGCAGCTTTGCCTTAACCCAATAAGGAAGTGCGGCAATAATTCCTCATCATTCATCCTTTCATGAGGCTCACTTTGGGAATTCAAGTGTTTAATCCTTGCAATATATTCCCATAATGTCTTGTGTTCCTTCTTCTTGACCTCATACACTTGGTTGATAGGGCTCTATCTGGGATCAGTAGGAGTGAACCCCACTATGAATGCTTTTTTTTTAGGGCTCTATCTGGGATCAGTAGGAGTGAACCCCACTATGAATTCAACTAGGAGATGCTTTTCTCAGCATCTCCTAGTTGAATTTCTCTTCTACTCCTAGAGCCCTATGCCATTGGCCTGCCTTAACATCTAGACTCAACCCAAATGCATTCACTTTTTCTATGTCACCAATGTCCTCAAAGGTCTCATAAATGTTTTCTTGAACCTTTCAACATGAGATACTGGGTCTCCCTCTCCTAAGAAATTAGTTATGAGCTTGGAGATGGTGACTAGACAACTCCTTGATGCATCTCTTCCCACAAAAGCTTGTAGTATGGCCCCCCTTCCTAGTACTTGCACTAGGATCCTCATAGCCTCATCTATCAGTTCCATTTGGTGCAGGCGGGGGTGCTTGAGGGGTTGGCATAGTACAATAATTGGTGGCCTTTTGGGGGGGTGGATTATAAAAGGTTGTATGCCATGTAGGTATTGTGTTAACTATCCCTAGCCTTATAGGACTTGGAGCCATACCCTATTGCTCCTTTAGCACTTTGGTTTTCCTAGAAAAGGGGTTAAGCCAAACGGCTAAATAAAGTTAGAGAATGATTCCCTCAATCACGAGGCCATGGTTGAAGGTGCAGGGGGTTGGCGAGCTGGAATTAGGAGCCATGGTGACCCTGGGATTCGGGTTTTCCCCCATTTTGACATTGAAGCTCACTGCATCCTTTGAACTCAAGGACTCTGTGTGTGCAGGAATGTGGACTGAATAAGAGGTCAAGGTTAAGATCTTGGATGGAACTGACAATGTGGTGTGTGATGGGCCAGTTATTATGTTATTTGAAGCATTTTCTTCTAGCTTTGGGTCAAATCCTATCACCCTACTAGACTTCAAGTGCATGTATTGATCATTTAGCCTAGCTACTTGGGTCAAAATCAGTCACTGTGTCTCTCTGGCCTTAAGGCAACAGTCACTGCATTAACCTTTAAGCATCGATGACTTCCTGAGTCATTCTATTATTAGGTCAATGAGTTAGCCTTAAAGGAAGAACTCCTTAATAGGATGGATTATTAAAGTAGCAACTCTTAATGTAGTGGGTGAATTAATGTGACTGGTAATGCAATGGGTACTTAACGAAGCGGGTGAAATATGCAGTGAGTCCTTAACACAATGGCCTCGAAGTCATTGCATTAATCTTAAAGGAGCAGGTTGACTTTTGATGTGACAATTATGAGATCATTTAATGCCACGTGTCAGTGAGGTGGGTGGGGGTAGTTGGCTAGCTAGTAGCTAATGTGTTAGTCACACTGTGTTATAACGCAACGACTCAGTCAATATCATTGTGTTAAGCTTAATGCAATGACTCACAATCATGCTATGTTGCCAATTGGTTTTTGGTGCTCCTTGTGAATTTTCAAGTTTCTGTGCAAGGTTTGTGAGCACTGTGGGTGCTATCCTACCTAATCTACCTACTCAAACCACAAAACTAGAAAAAATAGCAACTCAAAAGCAACAAATGGGAGATTTTCCAAGGGGGTGCTTGGGAACTCACTCACACCTCAACCAAATCTGATTCAAAATCCATTGTTTAGTGTCTTTAATGAGATTTGACACCACACACACCTTAGCAATCACAACAACTAATTTCTCCTATGATTTGACAAACAAAAAATAGTTCAAAACAAGCTCAAATGCATCAAAATCACTATATGGATAGAAATGACAGTTTCAACTTTTTCCAATTCAAACACATACTTTTTCCTCTTAAACTGATCCTACTCTCGACTAACAATAATCTTATATAAGCTAGAAAGAATTGTGAAATGGATGGTTGACAATAGAAAGCTTATCTGTAGAAAGGCATACCTCAAACTCGCCGACAATGGCACCAAAATTGTGTAGTAGATAGTGACTCCACGTGTTGTAGGGATCTTGGAAGAATGCCATAAAAAACTCCACTCTCAAGAAACTTCTTGTGAGAGCTTTGCATGTACAAGCCTAGCACTTATGTCACTCAAGTGTCTACCAAATTGTGTCAATGTAATTCCACGAGAGTGAAGAGGGAAGAAGAGAAGGGGGAAGAGAGGAGGGAATGTGGAAGAGAAGGGAAGAGGGACTAGTGAAGGGAGGGGAGTGGAAATCACAAGGCAACACACAATGAAAATCAAGAAGTCTCATTGATAAGGGAAATAAGAGAATAAGAGAGCTTCTATTCAACAATTTGCAAATACACAATGAAGAACAAAGTCAAACTTTCTGGCCTTTTATACAATCCACATTTTGAAGGGAGGGCTAACCCTTGTACACTCTTTCACCTCTCTCACTCTCTTTTTACAAGCACTTGGGCCCATATGGCTCCAAGGTGGATAGCATATCACTTTCCTCACACCCTTTCATACTTCTCTGCAGTCATTACAATCACACGGCACTTACATGAACTGTTAACTGTAGCTGTTAACATAAAGTTATCATCTGCAAGAGAGCAGATAGAGCTAAAAGATAAGAGAAGGAGGAAGGTGAAATGGATAGCACACGACGGTGTCAAGGCCTAAAGGCTAGAGCATAAAGCAAAATACAAATGGTTTTATGGAATTGCATGAAACCCTCTGGTTTTATTGTAGGGGTTTCTCAGAAACATACACGAATAGGGATATGATCTTTGAATAGAGAGCCATGAGAGCCCAAAGAGGGGATTTCCCATAGTGACATGTTATATATAGGAATCAGCCCATAGAAGGAGAATGCAGAGAGATAGCGGTATACAAGGCTTTGGAGGGGTGGCAGTCCTCTTTAGGTCACATATGAGACCCCTATATCTATGATAAGGAAGGAGGAGCATGCACACAAATGTGGATATGAATTCAGCCACCTAGTGCATGCCCAATTTTCATTGTGGTATGCTACATCCCCCAGACACAACATCATATGCAAATGAGGTTTCCAAAGAGGGTCATAGCCCATTCGAGATTATATTTATGACATCTTGGATTTCTCTAGACAAGGAGAGATCCTACTTTTAAGTGACTTCAATGCATATATGGGGGACAATCAAGTGGTCTTACTTGACTTCATTGCTGATCACCTCAGAGTTTTCGAGATAGACTCGACAGAGCTTGGGATAGCAAAACATTCAGAGGATGCATGATACATCACTAGATATGGCCAAATCCTACTAGATTTGGGAGCAGTCATAATCTAATTATATACAATGGATGAGGCCAATTAATACACTCGGAGGACATTTGTCATTTTCTCTAAGAGCTTGGACGAAGTGATGCGTTCTACTTTTTGTGATTTGCAAGAAGAGGTCTTTATGGAGCAGCCAGCAGGTTATGTTCATGCTATTCATCCTGAGTTTGTTTGCAGGTTGAAGAAAGCCTTGTATGGCTTGAAGCAAGCACCTAGAGCATGGTCTGACAAGATAGGACAGTATCTTGTCACTATTGGCTTTCATATTTCCAAGGCAGATTTCTCACTCTATGTGAGAAAAACAGAGAAAGGGATTACAGAGAAAGGGATTATGCTGCTTGTCATTTATGTTGATGATTTGATCATCACAGGTGATAGTGATGAAGATATCCTTCATGTGAAAATGCTATTGAGGCAGAAGTTTGAGATGAAGGATTTGGGAGAGCTGCATTATTTCTTGGGCATTGAGGTGATTAGATCACCAAGTGGGATACAGCTCTTGCAGAGGCAGTATGGACTGGACATGCTGTCCAAATATGGGATGACAGGCTGTAAGCCTATTTCAGTTCCTTTGGAGCAGAATGTGAAGCTGAGCGCAGATGCAGGTGAGCTTCTGGAAGACCCTACTATGTACAGACGCATAGTAGGAAGTTTGATTTACATGACTATTACCAGGCAAGATTTGAGCTATGCTATTGGGTTGGTAAGTCAGTTTATGCAAGCTCCAAGGAAACTGCATTTGGATGCGGCTAGACGCATACTCAGGTATGTGAAGTCCACATTGCAGTATGGACTATTTTATGAGGCTGGGGTTCAGATACACTTGCATGGATACACTGATGCTGATTGGGTTGGTAGTATTTCTGATAGACGATCTACCAGTGGGTATGTGTTCTCTTTTGGGAGTGCTGCAGTCACTTGGAGCAGCAAGAAACAGCCTACAGTTGCCTTATCGAGCACAGAGGCTGAGTACAGGGGTGCAGCAATGGCTGCATGTGAGGTAGCTTGGTTGCATAAGCTACTCTATGATATGCATCAGTCTACAGATGGGCCAGTTGTCATTTATTGTGACAACATGAGTAGTATACACTTGGCAAAGAACCTAGTCTTTCATGCCAGAACAAAGCACATTGAGGTGCATTATCACTATGTGCGGGAGAAAGTGTTACTAAATCTTATTGATCTAGTTTATGTTAGCACAGAGGATCAGGTAGCTGACATCTTCACAAAAGCATTGGGCACAGAGAAGCTGCGCAAGTTCAAAGACCTGCTTGGTGTGCAGGAATTGGGATTGAGCTCGAGGGGGAAAGTTGAGATATCGAGCTCCACTCGCGATATGCCAGGGTGACCGTTGTGCATTTATGTCACCGACTTGTTAGCTACAGATGCGGTTGGTACACCGCCCACGAATAATAGCTGGATGACAGCTATCCTTATCTACACTAGTTCGTGGCTCAGTTAGTATGCCACCTTAGTTAGTTGAGTTTGGTTTGAGACCCACATATAGGGTTCTTCTATTTCTTTGTACTTGAGTTCTTTTGGCTTACACAACTAAGAAGAGAAAAACTGTTTTCAGCCTCCACCTTTGTGTGTATTCCCCCATTGTGCTTGTGAGAAAGCCTCAAGTGAGACTCCTTCCCTCTCTCCCACTATCTTCACAGCTTATTCCTCTATCAGATATATATGAGTATACATGGGTACTGTACATGTGGGTGGGCACACTGCCCTTTACGCCAACAACCTCCCACTTAAAGGTAGTGTGCCTTTAAGGGAGTATGGTACACATATAAAACAATCAGCCATAGGCTGAAAAACAAGATGACCAAACCGTCATCCTATGCCCATCGACACTTTACAATGTGCAAAGTGCATAGAGGATAAGCTGTTAGCAGACATCAGGTCTGCAAGATAGAAAATGACAAGCTGTAGATGCTTGTCAACCAAGATCTCATGCCAGATCTCACTAGGAAAGTGAACTCTCACCACCATGTGCTCCTGTGCTAAGTCCATAGCACCTGAACTATCACTGTGCAAAGAAAATGTCTTTGCACCACCTGTGACCATAAGCACATGCCCTACAATAGACCTCTGTTGGTCTACCCAACCTGTATCACCTGCATGCTGCTCTTGGAAGCATAAGGACCTGATGTCCACAACTGCTTCCCTACTGCCAAAATTTGCCATAATCATTCTACCAACTCCCACTATAACGGAAGCAAGAACTGGAAGTGTAGCCCCAATGGCAAACATGTGAGAACCAAGTCTCAACCCAGTCATGGATGCATGAAGTACTATGGCTGCCATATCAACCATAGCTTGCTGCTCAACTGATCTGTGATCATCAAACCTGCTGTGTTTCAAGTATGTAGCCAATACAGGCAATGGAGTGCTTAGTAACTTCCCCCTCTCCATATTGAAACAACCAAGTATCGGAAGACAAACATCATCAAGACCATGTAGCTCCCACTGCAAAGCATCCCTATCCATAAAGGACCATTTGGCAAGTAACCTTAGAAGGATAGCAACCTCTTGAATACTGAGACCATAACCTGTCTCACTGCGCATCACATCCTGAGCTCTCATAATGGTATCAAACCTATGACGCCAAGCTCGAGGGGATTGCTCCTGGCTATGGAGACACTTACAAAGCAAACATATCAATGATTCCTACCCATGCGCAATATGACCTGAGCCAATAACTGCAAAAACCACATCTGTCCTGGCATAACTGGCCAATGGATCATACTGGACATCACTAGCCCAAGTATCCTGCGCACCATGCATAGCCTCATCCTCATCTGCAAGAGGCACTCCACATCCTAGGAGAAAACCGTAACTGTCCATAGAAGATGCATCAACAATCTCCATAGGAGTATAAACCTGTGGAATACTCGAGACATCTGACCATCTCTCACCAAAATCAGGAAGTAATCGTGGCTGTCCCAACTTTATAACCTGCTCACCATGGGAAAAACCTCCCACTCCAAGGGATATGGGCTGCCCTTGCAAAGAATTCGGAGGTATCACTGCACTTACACCCTCCTGGAACACCACTCTCCTACTATCCACAGTCCAGGGCTGCTGTCTAAACATTGTCTAAACATAGGATCCTCTCTGAAATAGACATTGTGGCCGCGTATTAGCTCTCTAGCTAAAGAATCCCATAACTTGTAGTCCCTACTAGACTCATTGTATCCAAGGAAGATACACCTCCTCGATTGGGAATCACGAGCATAAGCCTCACAACCAAACACACGTAAATGCTCATAACATGGTGCCCTGCCTGTCAAGAAGTCAAATGGCACTCTACCATCTAGAGATCTCCTGGATGACCTGTTAAGCAAGATTGCAGCTGTCTTACATGTCTCAGCCCAATAGAATTTGGTAAGACTTGCATATCATAGCATGCTACCAATCCTGTCCAATAGAATCCGATTTATGCCTTCTGCCAAGGCATCATGAGCAGAAAGATGAGGAGTGGTCAACACCCTCTTGATACCAAGTGTATCACATAGATGCTAAAATCTAGGAGAGGTAAACTCTGCATCACCATCAGTCATCAAGCTCAATAGCTTCTTTCCTGACTGATTTTCAGCATTACCCAAGAAGCGTTGAAATGTATCATATACATCATGCTTTTGACGAATCGGATATACCCATATGTACTTTGTAGCAGCATCAATAAATGTCACAAAGTAAGAGGCATCACCCAATGAAACAGTAGGCATAGGCCCACAAACTGCACTATGAACCAACTGCAATGGCTCAACATACCTCTCACTAACTGTCTTCCTCATAAAAGAGGATCCTGACTGCTGACCATCATGACAATCATGACATAAAATCTGAGAGACATCCATAACAGGAATGTATTTCAATGTTGTAAGGGCTTCCATACCTGCAGTAGACATATGTCCAAGTCAGGCATACCATAAACTAACTGATGGCTGCTTACTAATCATAAGCAATTGATCTTGGACACCTGATACATGCAATGCATAAGAGAATCCAACCCGTGATCCCCTAGCCATAACCAGATTGCCTCTAGCAATCTTCCACGCATGATCACCCAAAGAGACATGATAACATGACTCAACCAACTGTCCAGTACTGATCTTGCTCATAGCAAGTCCTGGTATATGTCTAACCCTCTACAGAACAAGAATAGAGCCACTAGGCATAACAAGGTGGATATCTCCATAACCATAGACATCCATCGAATGATTAATGCCCATCAAACTACTCTCCATAATGCATTCCTGATATGCACTGAACCATGACCTATGAGGGGTCATATGACATGAAGCACATGGATCTAACATCCAATCACCGAGAATGGGTACATCAGTGGCCAAGAAGGAGGTGTTAGACATAGACAAAAGAATGCCTTCATCACTACTACTGTCAGTGGAAACCTTGGCATCCACGCCTTGAAGCTCAACATGCTTCTTCTTCTTCTTCCTGTCATTCTTAGCCTTGCTCTTCTTCTTGCATTTTCTTAGCCATTTCCAGCAGTACTTTTTCATGTGGCCATACTTTCCACAATAGAAACATCTAACACAAGTCCGAGAGCTAGACTTGCTCTTGGAATTCCCCCTTGAACATGACCTATTTCTACCAGTTGATCTGCCCCTAGAGTGCATATCATGGCTGTATTTCAACCCATCATGCTAAATCATAACACTATCATGGTCATATATCCGGCATATACGAGAATAGAACTCATATGCATGGTAGTCTACACCATGTACACCATCCTGTACCTGTAAGTAGACTGACTTCCCAAATGGCAAATTGAGTTACATCTACTTTCTCATTGTAGATAGCTATAGCAGGTAGGCACATTTGATTTGTCCATGACCTGGGCAATGGTAAATGGTATTCTCTACAGCTAGATTTTATATGCACAAACACCCCAAAGAAAAAAATGTGCACAGGGTAGTAGCACGCAGGCCATCAGATACAATATTCATCTATGATGGGGGTATGGCAGACCATGCATTTTGGACCCTATTGCATAACAGGGTAGGCATCCGATTTAAGTATTGCAACCATCAATACCACAGTCTTGCTCTATACATGATGAAGTTGCTTCTTGATTCCTTCCTCCCTCATCCTAAGGATGCCTCACAGTTCAAATGCCGTGGGCTCTGATACCAAGTGTGGGAGAGGAGAGCACACACAAAGGGATAAGGAGACACCAAAAGTGGTGGAGCAAAAGCTACTCTAGCTTATTCCTCTATCATATATATATGAGTATACATGGGCACTGTACAAGTGGGTGGGTGCACTGCCCTTTACCCCAACATTATCCATTTAGTTCTCATCTCTTTCTCCCTTTCTCCCTTTTCTCCCTTTTCTAAAATTTCCATTTCCCTTTTTCCCATCTCATCCCTCCCATCCATTTCTCATCACTTTATCCCTTTTCTAAATTTCCAATTGCCCTCCCTTTCCCATCCCATCCTCCCATTGCCCTCTCAAACATCGAAAAGAGGGATGGAAAATTTTAGAATAGCTTTTGTCACTCGGACTGTCTTTGTTGTCTTTGTTCTAGAATAACATCCCTTTAATATGGCATCTAATTGGAGTGGAATAAGTTGGAGTGATCATATTAAGCATCTAGCTAGTAGCATTAGTTGACTATCAAAGAAAAAGTTTACACTTTCTTATAGAGTACAAAAGCTTCTTTGCAAGATCATTCTCCATGAGCAAGAGAAAATCATATCAGAGATGGAGCAAGATAATGAGAGGTTTGAGAGCATGTGGTCTCACTCTCATGCCATAAATAAGGCATCAGGCACTAGGAGCCATCACTCCCATCATACGAGCAACTCTAAGTACCCAAAAATGGTCGTGATTCTCATGTCCAAAGGTTGAAGGATAAAGGTGAAGATGTTCAAGGTATCTTTTTTAATGTAAGACATTCTTGAACCTTAAAATTCAAACTTTAATTTGTGCAAACATGCATGCTATGAAGAGAGCTTCTAAAGAGGTATATTTGATGTGCAATATCCTAAGGCCAAACTTCACATTGGCAAACACGGAAAGAAACTTTGTGTAAGGGGTGGTGATAATGAGAATAAGTCACAAGGGGATGCCTTCCTATGTTTAGCCCCTATTCAGACCCTTCCTATGTTCAGATCCTAAGGACGAGGGTAGTGACTCCAACAAGGATTCAAAGGAAGGGGAAGATGACAATGGCTCTAATAGTGAGTAGCAAGGATGGTATGCTACTAAATGGGGCCTTTTTGGAGTTGGGTAGTGTGTAGGTACTATGGTAGGCTAGGATGACTTGTCCTTGAATGCCACTTTAAAATGAAAGTTTAACAATGAGCCTTCACACACACACACACACAATTTCGTTTGGGGATATTTTAGCCCTAACCTACCCTATTTATTTTGACAAATTGCTAGTGTTAATTTATCTATCAAAAACATATTAGGTTTACAAATAACAACATTGATATAAGCATCTATAATTTTAATTTAAATCAATGATTTTTTCACTATTGCCTTCGTGATGCCTATATCAATGTTTTTACCCTTTAACAATAAAAATTTCTATGTTGTTTTTATTGAAATAACCATTGCAAATGGTGAAAACACTTGTAGTTCCCTTCCTCTTTGATTCCCTCTCCCCCTCCATTCTCACTTCCATCCACCTATTGTGTATGTAATAGGGTCACCTATGATGTACAAAGTAGGGCCCCTTAAATGCCTCCCTCTCCTTGCTCTCTCTTTTTCCTATCTGTGCCCCCTACCCCCTTGCCCCACCTCTCTTTCTCCCCATTCATTTCCCCCTGCTACCCCCAACCTAATGCATATGCGGGCTGCCCCCTCCCCCCCTCTTTTCCCTCTTGGGAGCCAAATCTTTTCCACCCTAACATTCAACCTTCTCCCACCATCAAACCTTGTAGGCTTCCAATCCGCTAAGAAAAGATGAAAAGTGATGATAGAGTGTGTGTTTCAAGGTCTCGAAAAGGACTGTTGAAGAAAATACTCTATTTTTCTTCAAACTTTCTTGTTTTTTGTTGCCTTTTGTTCTTTCTTGTTGCTTCATGTTTGCAAGTAGGGGTAGACTAGGTAGAAAAGTACTCCTTAAGCACTCCAAACACTGCATACAAGCCATAGAAGCTCAAAAATCTTTGAAAACTCCATCAGCAACAAAGTCTAGAGAAGACACATTGGGTTAATGTTAACCCAACATACACTGAATTATAACCCAATGCATAGTGAATTAATTTGGCATGCTGGTTAGTAGGTGACCATTTGACACAGGCTATTAACCTAGTGTACGTTGAGTTAGTAACCCAATGCATGCTGCATTAACCTTAACCTAGCGTACACTGGGTTATCTAGGCATCATTACAAGGGTTAAAAATTGAGTTGAATTATATCATGCTAATCATTAACCGATCCCCATTATTCATAAAATGTTCACCAAACCACCCCAGATTCACTAAACGGGAACTCAAAAATTAATGAAATTGGTAAATTTTGTGTTTAATTGAACCAAGGGAAAAATGATAAAATTGGGCATGTCTTAAGGGCTGTGACATACCTATAGTTCCCAAATTAGGTCACAAGCACTAGAAATTGTGAACTCGATCCTAAAACTGCCAAAAATAGTCACTACTTTGAATTAGGCATAACCCAATGCACGCTGCATTATAATGCATCGCACATTGAATCATTAACCTAGCACAAATGGGGATGGTAATCCAACACACATTGGGTAACCTAATTGATTGGTAGTAAGCACTATCTGACTTGACTAATGTGGCTTGCCAGGTGTCCACCTACCTGACTCACCTACATGTACTTGAGGTCTAGAAGAATGCTTGCATCTAAACTTGAACCAAAAGATAGAACTTCCAATACATCCTATCTGACCAAGTGCCTAGTTTAGCATCAATTCAATATGGAAATTTAGCATTGAGCTCACACTCCATACACAGACCATCTGAAGCTGATATCTCAAGATCAAAGGATTCCATGACTTTTGACGGAGAAATGGGTGAAAACCCAAATCTTGAGGCCTCTATGGCTCCTAACTCTAGGTCAGTCTGACCCCAATCTCCTACGATGTCCACTACAGCCTCTCAAATTAGGGAAACCTTCTCTAATATGTTGGGGAGGTTTGGGTGGCCCAACATGGTGAACACAATTTGCAAGGCAAACTAGTGTTCCAATGGATTTGTAGGGCCCACCATCATTGACTATGCAAGAAGCCATGCAGAGTGCCATACTGGTGAGCTCTTTGGCACCGCATGTATGCTCCTATGAGGGAGCACCCTCATTTTGTGACACTTTTGAGCCAAGGATGCCAAGTAATGATTAGCCATAAAATCCCATGGCAGAATTGGATGAGTAGACTGAACCTAGAGAGGATACATTGCCTAGGATGGCGACTTCTCAACCCCCTTAGATCAAACCTAGGGAAGCATCTCAAAAAATATTATCTATGCCATGATTACTCCCTATAACCTAAGTGTGCCTATGCCCAAGCCACCACCAATGTAGCCAATAATACCAAGCCCACCATGTATGCCAGCCCCAAGACCTACTGGGTCAGGAACCACCACCAATCCCACTTTTGTCCAATCTATGACTTTTTATAAATCCTCCTCCAGTATAGCCCACTTATAAAGCAATTCTCTTGCCACCAATATGTCCTCATGTGCTACAAATGGTGCCATTGACAAAGCCATGATGATCCTAGTGGCACTAGGAAGGGGGGCCATGCCACCAACCTTCCTTGAAAGGGAGTAAGCCAGTCACAATCTCCAAACTCATCTCGTGACATTTTTAGGTGAAGGAGATCGAGTGTCCCATGTGGAAAGATTTGAGTAGATCTATAAAACCTTTAGGGACATTGGACACCTAAATAAGGTTGTTGACTCTTTCCTACTGCTTTCGTAGGAAGAGCTGGGTATTCTATGTTTGTAGGGTTCCGAGGCTTTTTGTCACCTACAGATATATTGGGATTGTCGGTTGTAGTATATGTGTAGCTTAGGACCTCGAGTCGTGTTCCGATGAGAGACGAAGACTAAAGTGTGGTAAGCAAACAAAGTGCAAGCTTGTGTAAAAGGCACGTAAACCATCTTTGTTGAGGTAATGAAGGCTTTCGCCTTCATTGGGGGTTGTAGGGTTTAGGAGGAGTTTAAGGGTTCAGAAGGAGGTTCCAGGGTTTAGAAAGAGTTCCAGGGTTTAGAAGGAGGTTCCAAGGTTTAGAAGGAGGTTCCAGGGTTTAGAAAGAGTTCCAAGGTTCAGAAGTAGGTTCCAGGGTTTAGAAGGAGTCCAGGGTTAGAAGGAGGATCCAAGGTTCAGAGTAGAGTACATGGTGGAGAACTCGTCTCCCTCGTAGATCATGGAGTTTAAGGGTTGAGGAACAAAGGGTTTAAGAAAGCATAGGAGTGGGAGAGGAAGAAGGTGTAAGAGCATGGGGGAAAGAAGAGAGAGGAGGAAGGAGGAGGAGGGAGGAGGAGGAGAGAGGAGGAGGAGGAGGAGGGAGGAGGAGGAGGAGTAGGGAGGAGGAGGAGGGAGGAGGAGAGGGAGAGGATGGGTTGCAAGGTTGGAGGAGAGGGGAGGAGGAGTTGCAAGGTTAGGACATGCTTTTGGACGTGCAGTGCAAGGAAGCATGGACACTTGAGACAAATGTTTGGAATACCAAAGTAGACTCAACACAATGCCCCAAAGAGTGTGGGCTTCATTCCATTATGGGGTATTTATACAAGTTGGAGAGCTTCTCTCTCTGCATGTAACACAAAGTCGTATCACAAAGTTGTTACACAAAGTTGTATCACAAAGTTGTAACACATTCTCTCTCTACATGTAGAAGTTGTAACACAAAGTTGTAACACAAAGTTGTGTCACAAAGTCGTAACACATTCTCTCTCTTCATGTAGAAGTTGTAACACAAACTTGTAACACAAAGTTGTTACACAAAGTCGTAACACAAAGTTGTGTCTAGAAGTTGTAACACCTTCTCTTTCTTCATAAGTTCATGTTGGCACAGAGTCAACATACTCCCGGATTCATTTTATTACCCGTCCTCGAGTTATGGCTTATTGCGATCACGTACCTGGGTTGCCATGTTTTTAGTCCAGTGGCTGTGGAACTTGTGTCGATCCTGCTGTAGAGCCTTAGCACCATACAATTTTTGCGCAGTTTCCAGGTAGCCTGTATCTACCATTTGCTCGAACAAAGATATGTGGTGTGCCTCCAAGAAGATCACTCTTTGATAGAGTCGGCTTGTAATCTGAGCATCAATCCATTCATTGGGATTAAAGCTGAGTGGAGGCAAATGGGAATCAAGGTAACATGGGACCTCCAGAATGAATTCTAATGTTTTACATAATATGGCACTTTGGCGAAGGAAGCGATCAATGTTGCCGCGCATTGTTTGTTCATGCTGCTGAAGTGCTCGGATCATGGTGCCTTGGATATTCCATTCTACACCAGAGTAGGGTTCGATCATTGGCCAATTAATGACTCGATCTTCAGCCAAAGTGTGTATGTTGGCTTCCCATTTTTTACGCCGTGGAACTGCATAGAACTTGGGATGGGTTCTGAGACATGGAGGTGCCCGTAAGTAGTCCTTTAAGAAGATTACATAAAAGAGCTTGGGACGGCGCCAATCAGGTTGTGGATCCAATTTGCTAATCCAACCTTCACTTATTTGATGCTGACGAAGGTTGGTAGGAAAGTTATCCAGGGTCCATCCACCGCGAGTTTTCATATCAGGATATTTGCTCCAAAATTCCTTGATGGGGTTACTGGGAAGTGGTATCTCATCAAAATCATACCCATCATTGGAACTTGGCATGGGTGTAGGAATTGGATTATCCAGATCCTGATATTCAAAATCAAATACTGCATCATTTTCTGTTGATGGAAGCACCAGAAGTGTCAGAGGTGTTGATGGGGCCAGGAGAGAATCAGGGGACATTGGGGAGAAATATGGCTGAGTGATAGTGGCGGAAGGGGGAGCAAAGGGGAGGGGGGGAAGAAATGGGCAAATGGTTTGAGCAGCTTGGTAATCCTCAAGGGTAGGATTAGCAAGGGAGGGGAAAAAGCTATGTGTGAGGGGCTCGTAAGTTTGTGACTATTGGGTAAGTTGAAAATGGTGAGAGGCATGAGCAAAGAGATGATGGAGGGAATAGATGTTAGGATGGAGCTCGGGGAAGGTTAAGAGGGTGGTAGCAGCAAGGGGAAGTGAGGTCATGATGTTGGCAGAAAGAGTGGTTAGATATGGGAAGTTGGATGTGAGATAGGCCTTGTCATCTTCCGACACTTCTTTTTGCTGGTGCGATGGGATGATCAGCTGCATGGGTTGGATGTCGGTTATGTCGTGCCGTGCAAATAATAGGGATGGCCTTTGTAGCAATGGCAACAAACCTGCAATAACCCTGAGGGGAGGACTACCCATGAGGCAGACATATGCAATGAAAGCATCCGTCCTGAGTGTTATAAACCCGGCATGTGTAGACAGGCAGAAGATATTCTTCTCATATTCAGACAAGTCTTGGCAAATTATGCGCAGGGTTTTAGTCCCGATTGATCGTTTCCAGTTGATTGTTGGATGAGCAGATATGATCCTAATTTGGAGTTGCTTCCATTGGATAAGCACGCGTGCGTTGAGGTGATCTTCCACTTGAAGAGCAGACACAAGCTCTTCGTACACCACGGTTGTGCATTGTAGTGGGGCGTCATTGTTGTTGTCTTCCAATGCCTCATTGTTGTGCACTAGCAATTGGAGTTCAAGCTTGGAGATGGCTATTTTTTGGGAGTGCATCTCGTTCATTTTTTCTTTGTACTAATGGTAGATGGTTGTGTATGCCTCCTTAAGCTTTTGCATTTGCAAGGTGACCTTTGCCTGTTGAGGAATGTCTTCAGTGGTATTGGACCATTGGTCCAAGACTTGGGCTTGTGAAGTGCTGGCCTCTTGAACAGTAGCAAGTTGGTCTTTTAAGAGTCGGCATTCCCTTGTAAGCTCATCAATGTTGAAGGCACGTACTGCCAAAGATTGTTTCATGTCTTCAAGCTTGTCTTTGCAATCCTAGAGCTCTTCTTCTTTGTGAATGAGAGTGAGTCGAGCTTGTGCCACTACCTCCCTTTGTTGCGCATGTGCAGATGTTAAGGAGTTATAGTAGGTCTGTAGGATTGCCGTTGCTTCTACTGCCTCAGTCAGCTGTGTTTGACCTTGGTGGAGGTTGGAGGTCACATCTCTTACTGCCTTCTCTTGAGCTTGGAGAGCCTGGTTCATGTGCACTTCTTCTACCTCCTTCTCATCTATCTGTGCCCAAAGTGCCTTGACCTCTATGGCGATTGCCTGGAATTGGTCTTCGATTTCTGATGCAGTCTGCCTTTCCAATTCTCTTGCATATGCTTCCTTGGCCAAGCTAGTGAAGAGTTCTGACATTTGGATCATTTGGCTAGCTTGATGTTGGAGAATGACAGACGGTGATGAGGTCTGGTGATATTGTTGATACAAGTGGTGCCCATGTAGCCATCCCCTTGATTCTGTAGTACTTGGGGGAGGTTGTTGCAATGGCATTTCAGTCCCTTGTGTACAATAGTCATACTGCTGATCTGGCACTAGCTCTCCTTGGGGCTCATCGACTGGCATGGCGTTGATGGGCGGTTCGAGTGCTGATGTGGTCTCCAGCTCTGGTGCTGATCTTTCCTCAGGTTCGGGTGCCAACCTTGTCTCGAGCTCGGGTTGGTGCTGTTGGTGAGACTTAGTGGTTACAGTTGTGCACCGAGCTGTAGCATTTCCTGGGGCAATTCCACAATCCTGCTTTCTAGAATAGGTACTTCTATTAAGGCATCTGTACTTATCAATGTGATAGCTGGAGAAGTTGATGACGGCTCCCATACTGGTGAGAAGGGTATGTCCAACTCCTCAATTGGCTTTGGAGACTGGGGTAGAGTCATTTCTCTTTCTTGTAGTTCTTTTTTGATGATTATAGCCAATAAGTGCGGAATTTTACATTTCTGGCCTGAAGAACCATCGAGTTTTTTGGTAAAGAAAATGACGAAGTGCTGGACCCAGTCTTGTTTTAGCTTCCTACTCAGCAAAACAAATGTGCGGAGTGGAAGGGAGCGTTCCTTGCCGTACTTTATTCCCAGGATTGTGGATAGAAATTGTGCTGCTTCCTTGAGGCGATGGTCAAGGATTGTGCGAAGCAATATGCCATCTCTATGGATCAGGGTACCCTTGGTGAGGAGAGACTGTACTATGATAAACTTTGCATCAGCAGACCATTTAGGGTATTGGCCACCTTGTTTTGGCAGTGAGAAAGCCCTTTGAATGACCGTACTGTCGAGGATAATGTTCAGTGGGCTCTGCTGTACAGTGATTGTACCGTACTTGCCATCCTTTGCATTGTTGGAGTAGTAAGAATGGAGAAAGTCCTTGATGTAGGTGGTTAGGATAGGATTGTCCTCCAAGGATTTGAGGCTCTCATGCAAATTGCCTAGACCCCGTAGCTCTAAGTAAGATGTTGCTTCCTGGGAAAGAGCATAAGTCGATGTGGGTGGCCAGACAAGTTCCAATGATTGGGCCTTGTTAACGGTTGTGTAGGCCGGTTGTGACTGGAGTGGCATTTGTTCTGCTTGGTCATGCACTGAATCTTCTTTGGAGCTATCGCTTTGGACCACGAATGCTTATGGTCTCCGTGGTTGAGAAGATGTAGATGGCTGTGAACTTTGGAGGGGGTCCCGTGGTTGAGGC
Organism: Dipteris shenzhenensis; assembly: GCF_047967505.1. NCBI lineage: Eukaryota > Viridiplantae > Streptophyta > Polypodiopsida > Gleicheniales > Dipteridaceae > Dipteris > Dipteris shenzhenensis. The sequence goes on from NC_141625.1 coordinate 1,979,345, forward strand.
GGTGGGCTCTTTCTGCGCATCCTCTTTAGTGGCGGCATCTTTTCTGAACCTGCATTCATGTACATGTAGTGTACCATTGATCATTAAATTGATTGGCATGCCTGTATGACCTTTCTGTGTGTGTGTGGGAGAGAGATCCTTTTTTTATACATCTTTTGAGAGTGTGGAATGAAAGTGTGTGGTACAATTATTCATGCAATCATCTATGTGTCTAAGCGAAAACGTGTGAGTGCACGTGACCTAGTAGCTAAGTAGGGACTAACTATATGCTTTTTTTTGCTGGGATTTTCATAGGGCAGCTAGAACTCATTCATCACTTCTGAGCTCTAGGTAAAATCGATTGATGCTACCTATATGTGCGAAGACGTACATATGCAAGTGAGTGCTCGTGATACAATCTAATCCTAACTAAGGAAGACTTGGTTTCCCAAATCTTCGTTTTTATCGGGGATGGCTCACGTGTTGATGTAGTAGCGCTTCAGTCGGCTCCCGTTTATTGTTGTGTTGAATTGGACTCCATCTAGTGTTTCAAGTAGCACAGCTCCGATGGGATTCATCTTTCGTACTCGGTAGGGTCCTTGACCTAGATAGTTCAGTTTTCCCTTGTGTACTTTGGCATTGTATAACAGGACTAAGTCGCCTTCCTTGATGTCTTTAGCTTTCAGATTCCTGTCAAACCATGCCTTTCTTCGACGTTTTTCTGTTGTCATGGCATGATAAGCGACTAGTCTTGTCTCTGTATGCTTTTCCAACTGACAGAGCCTTTCTGTCAAGGACTCATGATCACCCATGCGTTCCTGTACTGTGATGCGTAGACTTGGTATTACAAATTCGAGTGGGACCACGGCTTCAAGGCCGTACACCAATTGAAAAGGTGTATTCGCTGTACTGACCTTGAATGTGGTTCTGTATGCCCATAAGGCTGCATTCAGTTTCTCTGCCCAATCAAAACGCTGTGGTTCTACTACCTTGGTGAGGATATTGCATATGATTTTGTTTGTGGATTGTGCTAGTCCATTCCCTTGGGGGTAGTAGGGTGTGCTTTTTCTATGGATGACCATGAAGCCAGACAAGAGTTCTTGGATTACCTCATTGACAAAATGTGTGCCTCTATCCGACACAATTTCAATGGGGCATCCAAATCGGGTGATCACATGTTCGTATAAGAATCTTGCTGTGCTTTTGGCATCTGCCTTTCTGACTGCTTTAGCTTCAGCCCATTTTGTAAAGTAATTAGTGGCCACAATGATGTAGCGTGCCTGTGTTCCTTTTGCTACTGGATGTATGGGACCCACATAGTCAATCCCCCATTTTTCAAATGGTTGTTGTGCAACAACTGTTGTTAGGGGATTGAAGTCTTTGTGTTGTGGTTTAATAGTCCATTGGCATACATCACAGCCTTTTACATATTCATAAGCATCTGCCCACAGTGTTGGCCACCAGTAGCCTGCGAGGAGAACTTTTCTTGCTGTGGCTTCCCCTTGGAAGTGTCCTCCTGCAATGCCTTCATGGACTTCACTCAGGATTGGCAGGATCTCATGAGGCATTACACATCTTCTTAATATCTGGTCCTTGCCTATCTTGTACAGTTGTGTACAGTTGTCCTGCAATGAGTTGATAGGGTGCAGCCTTTAGAATCAATTTTCTGGCATCTACTGCTTTCATGTCAGGGGGTGGTCTTCCTGCCATCAAGTACCCAATGATATCTCCACACCATTCTGGAACAGCATCTATTTGAAATAGTGTGGCATCTGGTAAGTCATCTTCTACTCTAGTGGCTTCTTCTCCTGTCTTGACTCGAGACATGTGATCGGCAATGTAGTGTTGGGCACCTTTGCGGACCACGATTTTGAAGTTGAATTCTTGCAGCAAGAGGAGCCATCTGGTTATTCTTCCTGTGGTACATGGACGGTTCACAAGATAAAGCAATGCTTGATGGTCGGTGTAGAAGACAAAATCATTTGCGAGTAGATAGTGCCGAAATTTCTTTACACTATACACCATTGCTAGGGCTTCTCTTTCTGTGGTTGTATAGTTGATCTCTGCATCATTGAGTTGTCGACTGGCGAAGTAGATGGGGTAGTCTTTCTTATGTTCACCAGGTTGACAAAGCACACTCCCAATTGCATACTTGGATCCATCAGTATGAACATGAAAATCAATATCCCAATTGGGAGATATAAGGATGGGTGCTGTGATTAGGTGCCACTTTAAAAGCTCAAAGGCTTGGTCGCACTCTTCGGTCCATAAGAACTCCACTAATAATTTGTAAAGTGGTCTAGCTATCATGGCATACCGCAATATAAATCTTCTATAATAGCCGGCATGGCCATAAAGACCTGTACACCTTTGGAATTTGTAGGAGGAGGCAATTCCATGATGATTTTGGTTTTGTCCATGTCAGTTGCAATCCCATGTTGGGAGACGATGTGTCCCAAAACAACTCTGTGGGTGACCATGAATTGGCATTTTGTTGGATTTAGGGAGATGCCATACTCCCTGCATTTGATTAGTACTTCTTCCAGACATTTGAAGTGGTCCTGTTTGGTTGAATGGATGCACAAATCATCCAAGAACACCTGTAAAAACTTATTCAAAAATGACTTGAAAGCTGTGAACATGACTCGCTGGAATGTGGCTGGGGCATTACAAAGGCCGAATGGCATGACTCTATATGCAAAAATACCCCATTCTGTAGCAAATGCTGTTTTTGATTGGTCTTGAGGAGCAATTTGCACTTGGTTATAGCCACTGAAGCCATCCAAGAAGCTATATATTTCGGATCCTACCACCTTTTCCAACACTGTTTCTGTTAAGGGTAGGGGGTAGTGATCCCTAATTGTGACGGCATTCACATTTTTCAAGTTTACGCATATTCTGAGCTTCTTGTTGCGTTTAGGCACAATGACAATGGGTGAAACCCGATCAGTGTGCTCTATCTCGTAGATGAATTCGGCATCTAGGAGTTTTTCCAGCTCATCATAAACCATGGTGCCATATTTAGGATTTGTGCGATAAGGTCCACATACCTTAGGGTGAGCACCTTCCCTTATAGGTATCGTGTGTACTGGCACTTCTGGTGAAATTCCTTTCATCTCTTTGTATGACCATGCTAGGCAGTCACGGTATTCCATTAGGAGGTCTTTGAGTTTGATTTCATCTTCTTGACGGAGCAGTTTCCCAATGAAAACCAATTTTTCTTCCTCCCCTTCAAGGGCGAGGTTTATTGTGCGTGTTTTTGCCGGTCCCTCATAGATTGGAGTTTCTCCAATGCTATCGGTTTCTTGAACTTTAGATTCTCTGATTGGTCTTGGCATTGTTATTGGTGCACTACCACTTGTATAATTCTTAAAGTATTCCGGCACTTCTCGAAGATCGGCCTATGATGGGGTTGAACTAGCCTGACACGTGTCATGTGTACTGGGTGGCATAGTTGCATTTATTAATTTGTTAGGCTCTTCTTTTCTTTCTTTTTCTGAAGTCTCTTGATCGAGCTTCATCCGCACATGTGGCTTATATTTCCGAAACTTCTTACATTGGGAATTGTGGGGCAACTTTTCCACAGGTAAGGTGTTTCCAAGTAAGGGTTCATGTGCTGCACATACTCCTTCCAGTCCCTCAGGGGACCATTCAAGAGGTGGTGGTTTTGATTTTGAGGGAACTGCCTTTGCAAGGTACAATTCGACAATCCTTGTTTGGACTCGTTCGAATTCATTGAAGTGCTTGGCCTTGGCTTTTCTGTGATTTCCTCTTGCAGCTTTCTTGCAGGATCTTCTGTTGTTATTCAACTGTGGAGGTTCAACTTTTGGGAGCTCAATTGCCATTAGGGCATGCAGAATGGCTAGGTCATTATCAAAGATTTGATCTTCAATTTCAGCATTCGCAGCCTCTGTTTCAAGGTCCCAAGGAAAATCTGAGTCATCATTGGTATGGGTACCTTCTTCAGGTTCATTATCCCATTCGAGGTCAGCCATAAAGAATGGCATCTCTAGATCGATTGGTTCTTCATGTGTTGGGGGAGGATCAACCTGTAGTGCGTTAGCATCTATCTGTGAGAAGATGGGGTCTAATGAATGGCAGTTGTCGATGGTTGCCAATGTTTGTATCCAGTTATTGACATTGCTTTGTGAGTCACCTGCTATGGCATGCTGTTGCAAGGGAGCTGATTTGCTTGAGATTGTCGTGGAAGATGTGTCATCCAATGCTCTAGGAACAATTGGTTTAATAGCTCCTGTCCCCACATTCACCCTGACTGCAGTGTCTCGATTTTGGATTGTCAGTCTATCAGTTCCCCAGTCATGGAGGACTGATGCTTCCCGTAACCAAGGACGTCCTAGTAAGACTTGATAGGATTTTTTGGGGAGATCCAAGATTGTGAATTGAAGGGAAAAGCGGACTCCTGCGATCTTTGTGGACACGCCATTCACTATACCCAAGGGTTTAGCTCGTGAATCATCGGCAAGGCGTATGTTGAAATTAGCCTTTTGCATTGGTGGGAGACCCCATTCTTCGTAGGGCTCCTTTGATAGGACATTGACACCTGCTCCACCATCCACTATGGCTTGGACTTCATTATATGCCTTGTGGATCAAAGGCACAGTAATGTTGCGTATGTCATCTCTCTCACCCATCCGCACAGGGATATCTTCAATGTCGTTCATAGGTGGAGGGGGATTTGCGAGTTCAATCCATCCTTTGAAACTCTCCCAGAGATTGGGACAATTTCGTAAGAGGATTCCGATGGGAATTGACACAGGGCAACTCAGGATGCTAGAGAGTTCGGCTCCTTCAAGTTGACGTGGCGGTACATTCTATTGTGGAGTCTGTTGTTGGAACAAAGGCTCGAGTAAAGTATCAATACTTTGTGGGGCCAAGTCATGGATTGGGTCTTGAGCTTGTTTCTAAGCCTCAAATTGAGCTTGTTCATTTTGGACCCATTGCTGAAGTACCTGAAAACGAGCCTTCTCCACCTCTGCATTCGGGTATGGAGCTTCTTTTATTTGAGGCTCGGGAGTTGATGTGGATGAGCTCGGCTGCTCATTGCTTGGCGGAGGTGGAGGCACTTGTGCTTTCTTTTTCAAAAGTCACTTCGGTTGGATTGGAATGATAGGGTCCTTCGTGGCCTCTTTCTGTTGGCGTGTAATTACATTGATAGGTTGTGACCTTAGACTTGCGGACCCAGACTTTGATGGTCCACCCCAATGATGCCGATGGGGATGTCAGGCTTAACCTCTGTTTGTTCTGGGACCTTATTTTTTATGGGACAATCCATATAGGCATGTCCTATGCCACAATCTCTGTAGAGTGGTTGGAAAGTGGCTGGGCTACCACGATGAGGGCACTCTGCGATCCTATGATTTTCTCCACAACCGTAACACTTGATTGGTGCTCGAAATGTGTTGGGTCGCACTTGATTTGCATAGACTGGTATTAGACCCTCTGCACCTTCTACATAGTACACTGGGTACTCTGCTTCATACTCAAATAGCGAGTCTACTTCCTCGGCTTGTAATTGATGTATGGGAACTGCCTGAGGAGCTGAATTTGGTGCTCTTGGATACGGTCGTGGATTCGGATTCCTGAGTAGTTGTGGGACTTGTGTCCGAACGGGATTTAGCCTCGGAGCTGGGGGCGCTTGTGCAAGTGCCGGTTGCCTGTATACTAGCATGGGTGCCGCTTGATATTGTGGTGGTCGAGGCGGATTGTTGCGCATGTTGAAGATGCAACTGTTCTCATCATGGCCGCCGACGACACAGATATGGCACCACAACCGTGCTTGTAAAGTGATCCTTGCTCTTAGGACTGGGCATTCATTTGCTGTATGATTTGCCAAGCAGTGTGGGCACCAGACATTTTCTCGCCGTGGATATGTTTGAGTTGGCGGCTGAGACAAGTGGAGTTTTTGATCCATGGCCTGCATCATATCTTCTTTCAGCTTCAAGGTCATGGCCTCTAGGCGATCTTCATTGGATGTTTCGGCAGATGTTTCGGCAATGTCCTTTGATTTACCTTTTTTCGAGCGCTTATCTCGTGTATTTGATCTGGCGTCATCACTGCTAGTGTCTGAATCTGTCATGCCATCTTCGATGTCAATGGCTGCCGCATGAGCAGCACTGAATGTTTCATAGCTACTTATCTTTTTCATATCCTTGCGGATTCTCTTTCTTAGACCTGCTATGAACCATGCCGTGAGGTACTTTGCATCTGGGCGTGGGTCACATTTGGCGATCAATCTCTTCATCTTTCCCAGGTATGTGCGTACATCTTCCCTCCGACCTTGTTCGATCTTGCTGAGTTGGAGAGCGGGATCGTCTTGTAGCCTCTCCATTTGAAAACAAGAATTCAGTTTGAAGTAGGTCCCATGTGGCACGTTCTTCCACGAGAAGGTCGAGGTACCATTCTGATGCCTCATCAGTTAAGGCCATTGGAAACCAAGCCACCTTGGTTTCATGGGATTGATCACCACCTGCTCGACATGCGGCATCAAAATGCTGGAGGAAGCGAGCTGGGTCTCCCCTACCATTATATTTGGGAAGTTCCAGTTTTCCCAAGGGGCGTCGGCCTTGATTGTTGTGATTTCGTCGATTGAAGAAGTTGTCAGCCTCTGCATCGAGCTCGATATCCCCATCATGGTCATGATGACGTCCAGCCATGTTGGGGCGTGGAGGAGTTAAAGGGAGTTGTTGAATCTTAGGGGGGGATTCGGGGTAGAGGATTGGTGGGGGCGGTTGTTGCAATTGAGTTAGATGTGGATGGGGCGAGCATTGGAGTCGAAGTCGTTGGCCGGAACGTAACTGCATGCAGATTGTGCGTGATTTGCCAAGGGTGTCGCTACCCCAAGGGCAGGTGTGGATGTGGTGTTGTTAGGAGAGTTAGAGTGGTGTTAGTTTCTGTAGGGACTGTCGTGTTAATAATGTGCCTAAGATTGTCCTACGTGTGTAGGGAAATGTGCCGGTGCAGACGGATCGTTAATCGGAAGTCACGGCGTGAAAATACGAGTGAATTAATGCAAAATGAGGCCCACACGGGGCGCGAATGAACGTGTGCTAGGGATGCTGCAATGGTGTGTCATGGGCTGGAAAAATACTCCGTAACGTGGTGTTTCCGTGTGTGAAATCTGGGTTCAAACGGGGTTCAGTTTGGGTCCCAAACGGATGAGTTTCGAGGGGTTAAAGTAGGGGTAAATTTTGCGTTTGGGGGGTCCTAATGCTGGTGTGAATGGACTTTAAGTCCAACCGAGGGGTTGAAACCAAGTTGATCTAGTTAGACTAACTAACCCATTTGTCTAGTTAGAGGCTAATCAGTTAGTCTAACCTAGCCTAGTGAGGGTTAGACTAACCATAGTCTAACTTAGTTAGTGTAACTAACTACAGTTAAGTTAACTGAGGTTAGGTTAAACTAACCGAACCAAAGGCAAAACTAACTTAGTCTAGGTTGCTGCCAACTAACCTAGCTTAACCTAATCTAACTGAGTTAGACTAACTAGCCTAGGGTTAACCGACTAACTTAACCTAACCTAGGTTAACCAACTAACCTAACCGTAGTTAGTAACTAACCGGAGGTTAGTTTAGGTTAGTTTTTTTTTTTTTTTTTGGTTGGGGGCGTCCCGACGGCGATGCCGGGGGGGGTTGCGCACAGGGGGGTTGCGCGCGGGGGGTAAAGGGCGGGGGGAAACGGGGGTGAGGGGCGAGGGGGGACGGGGGGTGAGGGGCAGGGGGCGAACGGGCGGGGGGTGAGGGGCAAGGGGGAACGGCGCGGAGAGAGAGGGGGGCGGGGGGTGCTGTGCGGAGTGTAGGCAGAGGGGGTCGTGAGCGGGGGGCGGGGGAGTTGCGAGGGGGACGGGGGCGACGGGGGAGGGCGGGGGGTGGCATGGGCGGGGGGCGAGGTCTGTGAGCGGGGGCAGGGCGGGGGGTGGCGCGGGCGGGGGGCGGGGGTTGTGAGCCGGGGCGGGGGGCGACGGGGGAGGGCGGGCGGCGGCGGTGGGGACTGGCTAGCGGGGCGGGGCGGCGGGGGCGTTCGGAGGATGGCCGCGGGGGCGGAGCTGGCGGGCGCCGCCGTTGGCGGCTGCGCTGCTGGCAAGGCAGGCGTCGTCGGCCCGGGCGGGGTGGGGGGTGGGTCACGGCGGCTCTGCGGAGCGCCGCCGCGGGAGGGGGGGTGGGGTGGGGTGGGGTTGACAGGGGTAAGGGGGAGGGGGAGAGAGAGGGGGGGGTGGGGGGTGGGTCACCGGGTAAGGGGGAGAGAGAGAGAAGGGGTGGGGGAGGGAATGAGGGGGAGAGAGGAGAGAGTGAGAGAGAGAGGGGGTGGGAGAGAGAACGAGGGGGAGAGAGGAGAGAGTGAGAGAAAGAGGGGGGGGAGGGGGAGAGAGGAGAGAGAGAGGGGGGGGAAAAAGAGGAGAGAGAGAAGAGAGAGAGAGAGGGGAAAAGGGGGAGAGAGGAGAGAGAAAGGAGAGAGAGGGGGGGAAGGGGGAGAGAGGAGAGAGAAAAGAGAGAGAGGGGGATGGGGAGAAAATGAGAGAGAGAAAGGGAGGGGGAGGGAAAGAGAGAGATAGAGAGAGAAAGGGGGAGGGAGAGAGAGAGAAAGAGAGAGAAAGGGGGAGGGATAGAGAGAGAGAAAGAGAGAGAGTGAAAGGGAGGTGGTGGAGGTGGTGGAGGTGGGAGGGGGAGGGGAGAGGTGGAGATGGAGGGGGAGGGGGAGGGGGGAGGGGGAGGTGGAGATGGAGGGGGAGGGGGGAGGGGGAGGTGGAGATGGAGGGGGAGGGGGGAGGGGGAGGGGGAGATGAAGGGGGAGGGGGAGGGGGAGGTGGAGATGGAGGGGGAGGGGGAGAGGGGGAGGTGGAGATGGAGGGGGAGGGGGAGATGGAGGGGGAGGGGGATATGAAGGGGGAGGGGGAGGTGGAGGGGGGAGGGGGGAGGTGGAGATGGAGGGGGGAGGGGGGAGGTGGTGGAGATGGAGGGGGGAGAGGGAGGGGGAGGTGGTGGTGGAGATGGAGGGGGGGGAGGGGGGAGGTGTAAAAAAGAGCAAAAAAACTGAAAGACGGAAATCGAAAAGGAGGGAGAAGTGGTCACCTGAACGCTCTCCAAGTCTTTCTCGATGTAACGGGATTGTTGCGGAACAATGGACAGTGGGTGGAAGGCTAGGTTATCGCTGCGAGAAGGGCTCGAAGTCACTTACAATGCGAGGATAGGAGTAAGGGGGTGGTCGATGGAGAGGGAGGAGTGTCTTGCGTGGGGCTCGGAATGAAGAAGAGAATGGAGGCAAAAAGTGAAAGATGAAGAATGAGGGGGTGGAGTAGGTTTTTATAGGATTTGATTTTAGGTTTAGGGTTTAATCCCAAACTCTTCCCGAGCCATAACTCTTTATGGAGAGCTCGGTTTGCTTTTCTATAAAAAGGTAAAATTATCGAAATTGCAAGCTCTACGCATCCGTGTCCACTACCTTGCCTGATTGTATATCATGTGGCTTCTATTTAAGAAATTAAAAAAATTTCTTAAGGTAGTAACCCAAAGTTGATGCTTGGGGTTGGTATGTTTGGCTTGAATTGGGAAAAAAAATTTACTCTCCTTGCCCTTGAGTGTTATGTTCATGAAAGTTCAAAGTAGTTTGTTGTTTTACACATACCTACGTATGTTTACTCACTACTTGAGACGCTAGTCTCCCCAGCAACGGCGCCAAATGTTGACTCTTTCCTACTGCTTTCGTAGGAAGAGCTGGGTATTCTATGTTTGCAGGGTTCCGAGGCTTTTTGTCACCTACAGATATATTGGGATTGTCGGTTGTAGTATATGTGTAGCTTAGGACCTCGAGTCATGTTCCGGTGAGAGACGTAGGCTTAAGTGTGGTAAGCAAACAAAGTGCAAGCATGTGTAAAAGGCACGTAAACCATCTTTGTTGAGGTAATGAAGGCTTTCGCCTTCATTGGGGGTTGTAGGGTTTAGGAGGAGTTTAAGGGTTCAGAAGGAGGTTCCAGGGTTTAGAAAGAGGTCCAGGGTTTAGAAGAAGGTTCCAAGGTTTAGAAGGAGGTTCCAGGGTTCAGAAGTAGGTTCCAGGGTTTAGAAGGAGTCCAGGGTTAGAAGGAGGATCCAAGGTTCAGAGTAGAGTACATGGTGGAGAACTCGTCTCCCTCATAGATCATGGAGTTTAAGGGTTGAGGAACAAAGGGTTTAGGAAAGCATAGGAGTGGGAGAGGAAGAAGGTGTAAGAGCATGGGGGAAAGAAGAGAGAGGAGGAAGGAGGAGGAGGGAGGAGGAGGAGAGAGGAGGAGGAGGAGGAGGGAGGAGGAGGGAGGAGGAGGAGGGAGGAGGAGAGGGAGAGGATGGGTTGCAAGGTTGGAGGAGAGGGGAGGAGGAGTTGCAAGGTTAGGACATGCTTTTGGACGTGCAGTGCAAGGAAGCATGGACACTTGAGACAAATGTTTGGAATACCAAAGTAGACTCAACACATGCCCCAAAGAGTGTGGGCTTCATTCCATTATGGGGTATTTATACAAGTTGGAGAGCTTCTCTCTCTACATGTAACACAAAGTCGTATCACAAAGTTGTTACACAAAGTTGTATCACAAAGTTGTAACACATTCTCTCTCTACATGTAGAAGTTGTAACACAAAGTTGTGTCACAAAGTCGTAACACATTCTCTCTCTTCATGTAGAAGTTGTAACACAAACTTGTAACACAAAGTTGTTACACAAAGTCGTAACACAAAGTTGTGTCTAGAAGTTGTAACACAAAGTTGTAACACCTTCTCTTTCTTCATAAGTTCATGTTGGCACAGAGTCAACATACTCTCGGATCCATTTTATTACCCGTCCTCGAGTTATGGCTTATTGCGATCACGTACCTGGGTTGCCATGTTTTTAGTCCAGTGGCTGTGGAACTTGTGTCGTGCCAGTCGATCCTGCTGTAGAGCCTTAGCACCATACAATTTTTGCGCAGTTTCCAGGTAGCCTGTATCTACCATTTGCTCGAACAGAGATATGTGGCGTGCCTACAAGAAGATCACTCTTTGATAGAGTCGGCTTGTAATCTGAGCATCAATCCGTTCATTGGGATTAAAGCTGAGTGGAGGCAAATGGGAATCAAGGTAACATGGGACCTCCAGAATGAATTCTAATGTTTTACAGAATATGGCACTTTGGCGAAGGAAGCGATCAATGTTGCCGCGCATTGTTTGTTCATGCTGCTGAAGTGCTCGGATCATGGTGCCTTGGATATTCCATTCTACACCAGAGTAGGGTTCGATCATTGGCCAATTAATGACTCGATCTTCAGCCAAAGTGTGTATGTTGGCTTCCCATTTTTTACGCCGTGGAACTGCATAGAACTTGGGATGGGTTCTGAGACATGGAGGTGCCCGTAAGTACTCCTTTAAGAAGATTACATCAAAGAGCTTGGGACGGCGCCAATCAGGTTGTGGATCCAATTTGCTAATCCAACCTTCACTTATTTGATGCTGACGAAGGTTGGTAGGAAAGTTATCCACCGCGAGTTTTCATATCAGGATATTTGCTCCAAAATTCCTTGATGGGGTTACTGGGAAGTGGTATCTCATCAAAATCATACCCATCATTGGAACTTGGCATGGGTGTATGAATTGGATTATCCGGATCCTGATATTCAAAATCAAATACTGCATCATTTTCTGTTGATGGAAGCACTAGAAGTGTCGGAGGTGTTGACGGGGCCGGGAGAGAATCAGGGGACATTGGGGAGAAATATGGCTGAGTGATAGTGGCGAAAGGGGGAGCAGAGGGGAGGGGGGGAAGAAATGGGCAAATGGTTTGAGCAGCTTGGTAATCCTCAAGGGTAGGATTAGCAAGGGAGGGGAAAAAGCTAGGTGTGAGGGGCTCGTAAGTTTGTGACTATTGGGTAAGTTGAAAATGGTGAGAGGCATGAGCAAAGAGACGATGGAGGGAATAGATGTTAGGATGGAGCTCGGGGAAGGTTAAGAGGGTGGTAGCAGCAAGGGGAAGTGAGGTCATGATGTTGGCAGAAAGAGTGGTTAGATATGGGAAGTTGGATGTGAGATAGGCCTTGTCATCTTCCGACACTTCTTTTTGCTGGTGCGATGGGATGATCAGCTGCATGGGTTGGATGTCGGTTATGTTGTGCCGTGCAAATAATAGAGATGGCCTTTGTAGCAATGGCAACAAACTTGCAATAGCCCTGAGGGGAGGACTACCCATGAGGTAGACATATGCAATGAAAGCATCCGTCCTGAGTGTTATAAACCCGGCATGTGTAGACAGGCAGAAGATATTCTTCTCATCTTCAGACAAGTCTTGGCAAATTATGCGCAGGGTTTTAGTCCCGATTGATCGTTTCCAGTTGATTGTTGGATGAGCAGATATGATCCTAATTTGGAGTTGCTTCCATTGGATAAGCATGCGTGCGTTGAGGTGATCTTCCACTTGAAGAGCAGCCACAAGCTCTTCATACACCACGGTTGTGCATTGTAGTGGGGCGTCATTGGTGTTGTCTTCCAATGCCTCATTGTTGTGCACTAGCAATTGGAGTTCAAGCTTGGAGATGGCTATTTTTTGGGAGTGCATCTCGTTCATTTTTTCTTTGTACTAATGGTAGATGGTTGTGTATGCCTCCTTAAGCTTTTGCATTTGCAAGGTGACCTTTGCCTGTTGAGGAATGTCTTCAGTGGTATTGGACCATTGGTCCAAGACTTGGGCTTGTGAAGTGCTGGCCTCTTGAACAGTAGCAAGTTGGTCTTTTAAGAGTCGGCATCATCAATGCTGAAGGCAAGTACTGCCAAAGATTGTTTCATGTCTTCAAGCTTGTCTTTGCAATCCTGGAGCTCTTCTTCTTTGTGAATGAGAGTGAGTCGAGCTTGTGCCACTACCTCCGTTGGTTGCGCATGTGCAGATGTCAAGGAGTTATAGTAGGTCTGTAGGATTGCCGTTGCTTCTACTGCCTCAGTCAGCTGTGTTTGACTTTGGTGGAGGTTGGAGGTCACATCCCTTACTGCCTTCTCTTGAGCTTGGAGAGCCTGGTTCATGCGCACTTCTTCTACCTCCTTCTCATCTATCTGTGCCCGAAGTGCCTTGACCTCTATGGGGATTGCTTGGAATTGGTCTTCGATTTCTGATGCAGTCTGCCTTTCCAATTCTCTTGCATATGCTTCCTTGGCCAAGCTAGTGAAGAGTTCTGACATTTGGATCATTTGGCTAGCTTGATGTTGGAGAATGACAGACGGTGATGAGGCCTAGCGATATTGCTGATACAAGTGGTGCACATGTAGCCATCCCATTGATTCTGTAGTCCTTGGGGGAGGTTGTTCCAATGGCATTTCAGTCCCTTGTGTACAATAGTCATACTGCTGATCTGGCACTAGCTCTCCTTGGGGCTCATCGACTGGCATGGTGTCGATGGGCGGTTCGAGTGCTGATGTGGTCTCAAGCTCTGGTGCTGATCTTTCCTCAGGTTTGGGTGACAACCTTGTCTCGACGAGCTCGAGTTGGTGCTATTGGTGGAGACTTAGTGGTAATTTCCTGGGGCAATTACACAATCCTGCTTTCCAGAATAGGTACTTCTGTTAAGGCATCTGTACTTATCAATGTGATAGCTGGAGAAGTTGATGACGGCTCCCATACTGGTGAGAAGGGTATGTCCAACTCCTCAATTGGCTTTGGAGACTGGGGTAGAGTCATTTCTCTTTCTTGTAGTTCTTTTTTGATGATTATAGCCAATAAGTGCGGAATTTTACATTTCTGGCCTGAAGAACCATCGAGTTTTTTGGTAAAGAAAATGACGAAGTGCTGGACTCAGTCTTGTTTTAGCTTCCTACTCAGCAAAACAAATGTGCAGAGTGGAAGGGAGCGTTCCTTGCCGTACTTTATTCCTAGGATTGTGGATAGAAATTGTGCTGCTTCCTTGAGGCGATGGTCAAGGATTGTGCGAAGCAATATGCCATCTCTATGGATCAGGGTACCCTTGGTGAGGAGAGACTGTACTTCAATAAACTTTGCATCAGCAGACCGTTTAGGGTATTGGCCACCTTGTTTTGGCAGTGAGAAAGCCCTTTGAATGACCGTACTGTCGAGGATAATGTTCAGTGGGCTCTGCTGTACAGTGATTGTACCGTACTTGCCATCCTTTGCATTGCTGGAGTAGTAAGAATGGAGAAAGTCCTTGATGTAGGTGGTTAGGATAGGACTGTCCTCCAAGGATTTGAGGCTCTCATGCAAATTGCCTAGACCCCGTTGCTCTAAGTAAGATGTTGCTTCCTGGGAAAGAGCATAAGTCGATGTGGGTGGCCAGACAAGTTCCAATGATTGGGCCTTGTTAACGGTTGTGTAGGCCGGTTGTGACTATGGTGGCATTTATTCTGCTTGGTCATGCATTGAATCTTCTTTGGAGCTATCGCTTTGGACCACAAATGCCTGTGGTCTCCATGGTTGAGAAGATGTAGATGGCTATGAACTTTGGAGGGGGTCCCGTGGTTGAGGCGGTGGGCTCTTTCTGCGCATCCTTTTTAGTGGCAGCATCTTTTCTGAACCTGCATTCATGTACATGTAGTGTACCATTGATCATTAAACTGATTGGCATGCCTATATGACCTTTCTGTGTGTGTGTGGGAGAGAGATCCTTTTTTTATACATCTTTTGAGAGTGTGGAATGAAAGTGTGTGGTACAATTATTCATGCAATCATCTATGTGTCTAAGCGAAAACGTGTGAGTGCACGTGACCTAGTAGCTAAGTAGGGACTAACTATATGCTTTTTTTTGCTGGGATTTTCATAGGGCAACTAGAACTCATTCATCACTTCTGAGCTCTAGGTAAAATCGATTGATGCTACCTATATGTGCGAAGACGTACATATGCAAGTGAGTGCTCGTGATACAATCTAATCCTAACTAAGGAAGACTTGGTTTCCCAAATCTTCGTTTTTGTCGGGGATGGCTCGCATGTTGATGTAGTAGCGCTTCAGTCGGCTCCCGTTTATTGTTGTGTTGAATTGGACTCCATCTAGTGTTTCAAGTAGCACAGCTCCGATGGGATTCATCTTTCATACTCGGTAGGGTCCTTGACCTAGATACTTCAGTTTTCCCTTGTGTACTTTGGCATTGTATAATTGTAGCCTGCGCATAATTTGCCAAGACTTTGTCTGAAGATGAGAAGAATATCTTCTGCCTGTCTACACATGCTGGGTTTATAACACTCAAGACGGATGCTTTCATTGCATATGTCTGCCTCATGGGTAGTCCTCCCCTCAGGGTTATTGCAAGTTTGTTGCCATTGCTACAAAGGCCATCCCTATTATTTGCATGGCATGACATAACCAACATCCAACCCATGCAGCTGATCATCCCATCGCACCAGCAAAAAGAAGTGTCGGAAGATGACAAGGCCTATCTCACATCCAACTTCCCATATCTAACCACTCTTTCTGCCAACATCATAACCTCACTTCCCCTTGCTGCTACCACCCTCTTAACCTTCCCCGAGCTCCATCCTAACATCTATTCCCTCCATCGTCTCTTTGCTCATGCCTCTCACCATTTTCAACTTACCCAATAGTCACAAACTTACGAGCCCCTCACACCTAGCTTTTTCCCCTCCCTTGCTAATCCTACCCTTGAGGATTACCAAGCTGCTCAAACCATTTGCCCATTTCTTCCCCCCTCCCCTCTGCTCCCCCTTCTGCCACTATCACTCAGCCATATTTCTCCCCAATGTCCCCTGATTCTCTACCGGCCCCGTCATCACGGCCCCGTCATCACCTCCGACACTTCTGGTGCTTCCATCAACAGAAAATGATGCAATATTTGATTTTGAATATCAGGATCCGGATAATTCAATTCGTACACCCATGCCAAGTTCCAATGATGGGTATGATTTTGATGAGATACCACTTCCCAGTAACCCCATTAAGGAATTTTGGAGCAAATATCCTGATATGAAAACTCGCGGTGGATGGACCCTGGATAACTTTCCTACCAACCTTCGTCAGCATCAAATAAGTGAAGGTTGGATTAGCAATTGGATCCACAACCTGATTGGTGCCCCGTCCCAAGCTCTTTGATGTAATCTTCTTAAAGGAGTACTTACGGGCACCTCCATGTCTCAGAACCCATCCCAAGTTCTATGCAGTTCCACGGCGTAAAAAATGGGAAGCCAACATACACACTTTGGCTGAAGATCGAGTCATTAATTGGCCAATGATCGAACCCTACTCTGGTGTAGAATGGAATATCCAAGGCACCATGATCCGAGCACTTCAGCAGCATGAACAAATAGTGCGCGGCAACATTGATCGCTTCCTTCGCCAAAGTGCCATATTCTGTAAAACATTAGAATTCATTCTGGAGGTCCCATGTTACCTTGATTCCCATTTGCCTCCACTCAGCTTTAATCCCAATGAAAGGAATGATGCTCAGATTACTAGCCAACTCTATCAAAGAGTGATCTTCTTGGAGGCACGCCACATATCTCTGTTCGAGCAAATGGTAGATACAGGCTACCTGGAAACTGCGCAAAAATTGTATGGTGCTAAGGCTCTACAGCAGGATCGATTAGCACGACACAAGTTCCATAGCCACTGGACTAAAAACATGGCAACCCAGGTACGTGATCGCAATAAGCCATAACCCGAGGACGGGTAATAAAATGGATCCGGGAGTATGTTGACTCTGTGCCAACATGAACTTATGAAGAAAGAGAAGGTGTTACAACTTTGTGATACAACTTTGTGTTACAACTTTGTGTTACAACTTCTAGACACAACTTTGTGTTACGACTTTGTGTAACAACTTTGTTTTACAAGTTTGTGTTACAACTTCTACATGAAGAGAGAGAATGTGTTACGACTTTGTGACACAACTTTGTGTTACAACTTTGTGTAACAACTTTGTGTTACAACTTTGTGTTACAACTTCTACATGTAAAGAGAGAATGTGTTACAACTTTGTGATACAACTTTGTGTTACAACTTTGTGATACGACTTTGTGTTACATGTAGAGAGAGAAGCTCTCCAACTTGTATAAATACCCCATAATGGAATGAAGCCCACACTCTTTGGGGCATTGTGTTGAGTCTACTTTGGTATTCCAAGCATTTGTCTCAAGTGTCCATGCTTCCTTGCACTGCACGTCCAAAAGCATGTCCTAACCTTGCAACTCCTCCTCCCCTCTCCTCCAACCTTGCAACCCATCCTCTCCCTCTCCTCCTCCCTCCTCCTCCTTCATCCTCCTCCTCCCTCCTCCTCCTCCTCCTCCCTCCTCCTCCTCCTCCTCCCTCCTCCTCCTCCCTCCTCTCTCTTCTTTCCCCCATGCTCTTACAGCTTCTTCCTCTCCCACTCCTATGCTCCCCTAAACCCTTTGTTCCTCAACCCTTAAACTCCATGATCTACGAGGGAGACGAGTTCTCCACCCTGTACTCTACTTTGAACCTTGGATCCTCCTTCTAACCCTGGACTCCTTCTAAACCCTAGAACTCTTTCTAAACCCTAGAACCTCCTTCTGAACCCTGGAACCTCCTTCTAACCTTGGAACCTCCTTCTAACCCTTAAAACTCCTCCTAAACCCTACAACTCCCAATGAAGGCGAGAGCCTTCATTACTTCAACAATGATGATTTACATTCCTTTTACACATGCATGCACTTTGTTTGCTTACCACACTTAAGCCTACGTCTCTCACCAGAACATGACTCGAGGTCCTAAGCTACACATATACTACAACCGACATTCCGAGGCTTTTTGTCACCTACAGATATATTGGGATTGTCGGTTGTAGTATATGTGTAGCTTAGGACCTTGAGTCGTGTTCCGGTGAGAGACCTAGGCTTAAGTGTGGTAAGCAAACAAAGTGCATGCATGTGTAAAAGGAATGTAAATCATCTTTGTTGAAGTAATGAAGGCTCTCGCCTTCATTGGGAGTTGTAGGGTTTAGGAGGAGTCTTAAGGGTTAGAAGAAGGTTCCAGGGTTCAAAAGGAGGTTCCAAGGTTCCGAAAGAGTTCCAGGGTTTAGAAGGAGTCCAGGGTTAGAAGGAGGATCCAAGGTTCAGAGTAGAGTATAGGGTGGAGAACTCGTCTCCCTTGTAGATCATGGAGTTTAAGGGTTGAGGAACAAAGGGTTTAGGGGAGCATAGGAGTGGGAGAGGAAGAAGGTGTAAGAGCATGGGGGAAAGAAGAGAGAGGAGGGAGGAGGAGGAGAGAGGAGGAGGAGGAGGAGGGAGGAGGAGGAGGAGGAGGGAGGAGGAGGAGGAAGGAGGACGAGGGAGGAGGAGAGGGAGAGGATGGGTTGCAAGGTTGGAGGAGAGGGGAGGAGGAGTTGCAAGGTTAGGACATGCTTTTGGACGTGCAGTGCAAGGAAGCATGGACACTTGAGACAAATGCTTGGAATACCAAAGTAGACTCAACACAATGCCCCAAGACGTGCAGTGCAAGGAAGCAGCGGTGCCAAATGTTGACTCTTTCCTACTGCTTTTGTAGGAAGAGCTGGGTATTCTATGTTTGCAGGGTTCCGAGGCTTTTTGTCACCTACAGATATATTGGGATTGTCGGTTGTAGTATATGTGTAGCTTAGGACCTCGAGTCGTGTTCCGGTGAGAGACGTAGGCTTAAGTGTGGTAAGCAAACAAAGTGCAAGCATGTGTAAAAGGCACGTAAACCATCTTTGTTGAGGTAATGAAGGCTTTCGCCTTCATTGGGGGTTGTAGGATTTAGGAGGAGTTTAAGGGTTCAGAAGGAGGTTCCAGGGTTTAGAAAGAGTTCCAGGGTTTAGAAGGAGGTTCCAAGGTTTAGAAGGAGGTTCCAGGGTTTAGAAAGAGTTCCAGGGTTCAGAAGTAGGTTCCAGGGTTTAGAAGGAGTCCAGGGTTAGAAGGAGGATCCAAGGTTCAGAGTAGAGTACATGGTGGAGAACTCGTCTCGCTCGTAGATCATGGAGTTTAAGGGTTGAGGAACAAAGGGTTTACGAAAGCATAGGAGTGGGAGAGGAAGAAGGTGTAAGAGCATGGGGGAAAGAAGAGAGAGGAGGAAGGAGGAGGAGGGAGGAGGAGGAGAGAGGAGGAGGAGAGAGGAGGACGAGGAGGAGGAGGAGGGAGGAGGAGGAGGGAGGAGGAGAGGGAGAGGATGGGTTGCAAGGTTGGAGGAGAGGGGAGGAGGAGTTGCAAGGTTAGGACATGCTTTTGGACGTGCAGCGCAAGGAAGCATGGACACTTGAGACAAATGTTTGGAATACCAAAGTAGACTCAACACAATGCCCCAAAGAGTGTGGGCTTCATTCCATTATGGGGTATTTATACAAGTTGGAGAGCTTCTCTCTTTGCATGTAACACAAAGTCGTATCACAAAGTTGTTACACAAAGTTGTATCACAAAGTTGTAACACATTCTCTCTCTACATGTAGAAGTTGTAACACAAAGTTGTTAGACAAAGTTGTTACACAAAGTTGTAACACAAAGTTGTGTCACAAAGTCGTAACACATTCTCTCTCTTCATGTAGAAGTTGTAACACAAACTTGTAACACAAAGTTGTTACACAAAGTCGTAACACAAAGTTGTGTCTAGAAGTTGTAACACAAAGTTGTAACACAAAGTTGTAACACATTCTCTTTCTTCATAAGTTCATGTTGGCACAGAGTCAACAAAGGTCAATGCTTTTGGGCTGATGGCAAGGCAGGACGATGTTGTAGGGCTCCAAACCCTAAGGAAAAAATCAATTGGGACACGCTATAATGATCATTCATAGTGACTTTTGCCCCCAGTGGTCCCAAATGGAGCCCCATTAACCAATCATACGAAGTCAAGTAGAAGGAGACCAAGTCTCTTCGTGACTACATTGCTTGAATTAAGCACCTAAACTCATGATGTGAGCCACACAAAAGAATGAGTGATGCACAACTCTTGCCACACTTCCTCATAGGGTGGGACTCAAAGATCCATGACCCTCTCCTTGCAATGAACCCCATGGCATTTGAGCTATGTAGCAAGACCACTATATGCTTAGGTGACAACATGAAGGAGAAGTCCCAAGGAGAGAAGTCACAAGCAACTTCCTCAACAGTGTCCCAAGCTGCTAAGAGCACTAGTTTACTTGAAGATAAGGATACAAATCTGCCCACCAAGGGAGTTGGCCACCAAATTTTGTTGAATCAGCTAAGCCAACAACTCAAGGGAGGATCGACAAAGGAAGGCCCTAAAAATCCTCACCTATTTCCAAGGGAAGGTAACATATGGTGTGGCATTTGCATGGGGAATCATCCCACTAACAAGTGTCCTCACCTTAGCTCAAGGATGACACTCTATTGTGCTTATTGCGTGTAATGGGAAAATTGTGAGAACTCATAATGCTGCTATCCTAAGGTCATTCTCCAGCCAATGTATCAACAAAGGCCGCCCCTAACATTGCTTACACCACCTAATATATCCAACCAATGATAATTGATGATTCAAGGAGCCACTCTTGCCAACCAAGGGAAACATAGGACTCAAAACAAAGGGCAATATAGGACTCAAAAACTTTCGTTACCTCCATGCATCCTAGGTCCTCCACTCCTCAACCCTGAATCACTCCTATGAATCAAGTGATAGTAAAGAAACCACCGAGAGATTGGGAAGAGACAAATCCTTACAATGGGTGATTGGTGATGATCTGGGAGTCCTCCAAACCAATTTAGCTACATAAGTCACTATATTCCTATCTCTCAAAAGGCTAGGGATATGAACACCTTGACCTAAATACCATCAATACAATGATATACATATCAAAGTCCCCACCAGGCTAGTGAGTGTCCATACAAGACACTTGTCAATTAGTCAGTGTTGTGCCATAAGTGTTAAGGACCTCATCGCATGAGGGATTGCCACCAACCCCTGCCAACAACAACTACCACCAATTCGGGTGTACTGTTATGCTCTGGCTATGGGGTGGATCACATCTATAAAGATTGTCTAATGCAAAGGACCCCTAGAATGGCCACCAAACCCCAAGACTAGCATTAACTTGTGGGTCTTAGCATGGGAAGGTGACACAAAAAGCATTGTTCAGGACAATGTGCTTTCAGCATGTATTCTCAGCACAAAACAAATGAAAACATATTGTTTAAATCTTAACGTAATAACAATATTTTGAAAGGTAGTTACGGGATTCTGCTAGGCCATTACGCGGTTGAGGGACATGGGTAGTGGGAGGGGTAATCTGCATTTTCTGCCATCCCTCCCTAGCTTCTCTCGGCATTCTTGAAGATGCCTATGCTATCTATCTTTCATGTGTATGCTCAACCAAGATGCTACTACACTTGTCCCTATAGCTACACTCCAGGAAAGCGGCTTTTTCTCTTGAGATCACATGATTGCATGAGATGCATGTTTATTGCTTGTGGAAGTAGGAAAAAGCCAAAGGCGATCACTTTTCTCTTCGACAAGTTTATGAAGAAGGCTTGCGAATGAAAACAAAGCAGTTTGAGCAAGAAGGCTTCTTGATATCCAAAAATAAGAAGCATGAGCGGAATTTTTTCACGAAGAGGTCTCTGCACCTATGGTTTGTAACTCGAGAACTAGTTATGCAAGCTCGAGGCTTGCTCCTAGCCAATTGTGGGTGTCTGGGACCACAGCTCTAGGAGCAAGACTTATTGCAATACTTCATGCATGCAAACTGGTACTAAAAGCTTTCAAAGGTACTACTCGAAGCTTTCCTCTTCCATTGTGAAATCAACCATGATTGAGCATGAGTTCGAGATGCTAGAAGTAGTTGATGAGGGTCTTGGTCAAGTTGTGTGGCTGATAGAGCTTCCCAACTTTCCACTATGATCAAGATTGTAGAAACAATGTGATAGGATTTGAGGATGTTACAGCTCATGAACTAAGTCAAATTTGCTCCTGGCCACCCTTGTCATAGGACAAGAGGTCATTGATTCTAGACATGAATGGTGTGTTACTAGCATCTATGAACACAAAGCATGAAAAAATACCTCTTTTTGTTCAAACTACGAAGAGTGTGGAAACACCACTAGAGAAGTGGATAAAGATTTTCATTCGACGTGATTTTATAAGATTTTTGGAGTGGTGTCTTTTGTATTTTGATGTGTTTATTTGGACCTATTGCATGCAAAAGAAGGCATTGGCATTGTTGAAAATTTGCTTCCCATATCAATGGCATAGGTTCCATGTAGTGTACACACAAGATGATTGTGTGAAAGAGCAAGGATTTGTGATCCAATCTCAACAAAATCTTGTGTTCTACAAAAAACTGACAACCTTCTAAGCAAGCCAGCCGCCGTAGTATGATGAAAAATTGCCATCTTGTTGAATGATAGTGCTTACAAGTGTCTCTAGAATCCAGAATGCAATTGCCAAATCCTAGAGAAATTGTTCAATTAAGACACAAAACAGATTTATTGTTATCTTATTCAAGATATTGCTGATTGGCTAGCAATGTGGTTTAAGCTGGGAATCGAGAGAAGTACACTAAGGAAAATCCCATCCAGCATGTGAATGGTGATGAAAGTCTGTGGATTATAGATTAGTGGAAGCACTTCCACATTGCTTCACCATTACCATACCCCCATTATGGATGGGCATGAACAAATTGACAATATGTACAATTCTTGGAGGCATGTATTTATGAAATAATACAAGTCATTTTTGTATTTAGTAATGTCCCATTGTCTGAACTTTATGGAAATGTACTCTAACATCTTGCATATGTATTCAGTATTATTTTTCTTTCACAATGAGTTGTTGGTTTGTGTTTAAACTTTCAAGTTTTAAGAATTAAAGTCTTCATAATGCATTGCTTGTTTGTAATTAAACTTTCAAGCCTTCAAAATTTGAAGTCTTTTTACTACAATTGTGTTATTTTCCATAGGTGGGACTCGTAGACAGCATGTTTGAGGTAGACATGTGACCAGTAAGAGGAATAGAAAGGTGGCCAGAAGGAGGGATAGATTGAGGAAATTGGGCAACAAGAGGAACAAAAAGGTGGGTAGAAGGAGGAACACAAAGGTGTCCAAAAGGAGGGACAGATTGAGAAAATTGAGCAACAAGAGGAACAAAAAGGTGGGCAGTAGTAGGAGGAACAAAAAGGTGGCCAAAAGGAGGGACAAATTGAGGAAATTGTGGATAGCAAGAGGAATAGACTAAGGGAATTGGGTAGCAGGAGGAACATATTGAGGAAATTCCTCATCAACCGCCTCGACCG
This sequence comes from Dipteris shenzhenensis, assembly GCF_047967505.1. Classification (NCBI taxonomy): domain Eukaryota; kingdom Viridiplantae; phylum Streptophyta; class Polypodiopsida; order Gleicheniales; family Dipteridaceae; genus Dipteris; species Dipteris shenzhenensis. The sequence goes on from NC_141625.1 coordinate 2,002,493, forward strand.
ACTTTTGTGGACCTTTAATACAACCCCCCACCACTATCAGATGAGGATCGAACATTGATTTTAGATATATGGTGTCCTGGCTTGCAACATTTGTGCAAGACATAGAACCCCTACATGTTCTGAGTGTCTGTATTGGGTTTTGTTTACTCCTAAAGCTTCAGTTTTCATGCATCAAGATGTAAGGTTGTTTCTTCAGTGGGCACTTAAGCACTTCCAAGTCTTTATTTGGAGTTCTAAAAATGTGCATGGAGTCAGAGAGATGTTGTGCAAGTGCCAGGTAAGTGGATTGTATGGATAGGAATATTGTGAATACCTTGGTCCAAATTGCGAGGTTCCAGGTACTAACTTAGCAGTGTTTTTGAAAGACCTTACAAAGTTTTAGAATGACAACCCTCAATACAATAGCACAAACACATTGCTAGTTGATGATATCACCTACAAGTGCTTGCAAAACCCAAGGGAGTATTGTGCCTTTATACCAAAGATGGAAGACTAGTATTCCCATGAGAGTTTCAAACTTTTTTGACTAACACGCTTTTGAATTGGCTATGGAATTGGCTAGTGGCACCCAACCGCATTGTATATGCATGGGAAAATGTGATCTCCTTTGCTTCATCATCCTCACTTTCATCTAGAATGGGTATGATTGTGTGATAGATCCATGGCTTCACATATGATTTGTTGATGCATATGTTCCCAGGGGGGTGACTAAGGAATATGTAAGATAGCACGTGCAATCAACGAAAGGGGTTTTATGGAGTTATAGAGAATATACATACATAAGGGGTTTTTTAATTCAAAAAGTGCAAATTTTCATATATAATGGTAACTTTGATCAGCTCAAAATTTATAGAAGGGGTGTATATAGGCTTTAAAAATCCGTAGGTAGGGGTTTTTTTTAATACCCCTTGATCGCACGTGCTATATGGGGTTTTTACATAGTGGCCCCTAGGGGAATATGTTGTAGTTACCTTGCATGCAAGCATCGCAATAGCATGATACTCTTAATGCCTTGCCATCCTATTTTGAAAACCCTTGAACATTCTTCAAGGAGTGAGTCTTATGAATGGCTTTATAGTCCCAATTATTGTCTCTACAAACCTCACCATCTTTGATTTCCCAAAACACCCTTGCCACATCCCTCCCTTTTGAGGTATGGCTAGATTTTGCACCATGGGACAAGTTAGCTCTCAAGAAGGCCACAACATCTGCAGCACATTGTAATTTTGTCCCATTTATCTTTAGTTGCTCATGTATTAAAGCTCTCTTCACTCACTTCACCCGCCCCATCATGCTCACCCTTGCCATGTCCGAAACCAAAGAAATTCCACGTCATCTTCATCTCTGTGAGTCTTGCATATCTGCCAGCAAAGTAGAATGTCCTTTTAGCCTTGAACTAGGAGGAAACACCCATCAAACCAAACCCAATTCTTTGATAATGAGAGCTCTTTCCCCTATAGCCATCTGTAATGCAACATAAGGCAATGTTGAACAAAAAGAGTACCATGCACTCTATCATCTGAGATGAAGAAATGCAAGGTCTCCTACACATCTGATGTGAATAAAATTGGTAACTTGGCATGATTTCCAATGCATGGATTGAATTTCATTCTTCTCTTTGAATGTATAGTTCTGTGCAAAGTCGACCATTGATACAACCATGCCCTTAGGGAATCGTAACGCACACTCTCAATCAGCCTACCATTTGTAAATGAAATTGTGCCGCATGAATTTCCAAAGATGGATATTCAAAAACTAAAACAATGCATTGTAACTCGTCTTCTTGATTGCAAGAACTCAAGTGTAGCATCTTTTGTAGGGGCATCATTCCCTATTCCTAACATCTCTTGTGGAAGTGCAAAAACTTGTGGAGGGGAAATGTCCCCAGCTCCTGTGACATCATGTGATAGTGCTACAACTTTGGTGGCACCCTTAGGTATCCCATTTCTACTTCTCTTGACATGTGGAGGCATATTATCACTGTACAAAACAGAGGCTTTTGCTTTTTCATTATTATCAACCATCAAAACAACACTTGAAATTGAAGAGGAGATGCCAACTAGACTACCTATACAAACAACACACCCTTCACCATGGTGCTAGATAACTGACAATAGAGACTTAAGCACACATGCAGGACACTCTTGACATGGCAACAAGGGGAATTTATTAATTTTGCACTACAACATTACAAATGGAGCATTGTACTTCATAATTTGAAGGGGGGAAACAAGTCCTTGTTAAAGCATGTATGGTTCAAGGGACACACAAAAAGAAATGAGTATATTTAGCATTGATAATAAGGGAAGGAGCACCGTTTGCAATTTTTTCATGCTAAGGGAGTACAAGCTTGATGGTGCTAATGTTTAAGGAAACTACAATTTGTTGCAGGCTCTAGGCTTGGATTGTCCACTATTTTTTAGTGGTGAAGGCCCCTTTGCCTGTTTCCTTATACTCATGTGCGCAAATGGTGTGTTTTGCTTCTTCCCTTCTTTTGCATCTACTGCACAACAAACCAACACATTTTAGAAAATCAAAACTTCTATAAACAAAGCGGCAAGGATTTGGTAAGGAGTTTGTATCTACCCTCTTGAGTGGAAACATTAGCCTTGCATTTTCTAGTCTTCTTCTTTGCTGATTCATGGAGCTATTGGAGCATATGCTCATCCTCCTCCTTTGCTTCAATGTTCTACTTCTGTGCAATTTACAAAGTTAAGATTGTCATCATATGTAGCAAAAATCCACTACCATGATTGTTGTGGAGGATGGAGTATACTTGTGAATGGTACATCTTTGGGAGCCTCCTTTGGAGCATTGCATTTTTTATCATTCATATATGGTTCATGAATAATATGTTGTTGAATACAATAGCACTCAGCCCAAAGACATAATGGTAATGGTTGCAATGGAATTTTCCCAAAGTTATAAATACACTACCTCCAAGGACTGCCTCAATTGCATTAACCTCTCTAATATTCACTTGGAGTGTGTTGTCCCTCCAAACTCTCATTTGGCAAGTGTGTAGAGACACCCTCGCACGTGTAATGATCATTTGAAAGTGCAGTAGTTAGTACATCAACAATATAAGATAAAAAGCATGTCATGGACCCTATTAGTAGATATATAGAGACAAAAGCATGAAACTTTCTGAAAATATTGCCATCATTTCGTCCCTTAGACACCACATTTTTCTAATGTGTGGGTTTTGAAGCAATGGTAGTCTTTATAGAGGTAGCAATTTTTCTTTGTTGATGCATCATCCAAATTTCAGCTTGCATGATAGCTAATTCATTTATCTTCTTGCTCATTCTATCACACTGGCTAATTTCACCTTTGCAAAATGCCTTCCATCTCCTCGCCAAAATCCTTCTTCCCTTCTTCATGGTGGATATTGTTCATGATATTTTATAGTTCATGGAGGTCTTGGTACTATATCCTACCTTGAAAAAGATTTTTATGTGCTTTCAAGTGGTCATTTCATGGGTATACAATACCATCATGTTCCTTTTGATGTGCATTTCTTTCAAGCTTGCTCTCTCTAAATCCTCTATCTTCAAGGTTACTACAAGCCTATTGGAATAAACACCACTAATCTTTATCATGCTCTATGACACATATGTCTTCAGGAGAAAATTCTAAATTTTCTTAGCTACCTCGATGTTTGCAATCACATTGGGCCAATTGGCAATGCTCTTCCAAGTCAATTCTTCCAATGGAGATGGCAGCTTTGTGAATACTTCCAACATTTTCTTTTTGGGAGGTAAGAATCACAATTGACTAAGTATGTTTCTTGAATATTAATGCAGGTTTGCATATCATGTTGGTTTGGGGCTTCTCTTCTTACACATGGTTTATTGCTTTCAAGTAGCTTGCCAAGGGTTGTATGCTAAATGCAACGTGCTATCTTCAAAATCCAAATTCCTATGTACTATGCATATACTATGAATGCAAATTACTTTGTTGAATGCACCCAAGGAAGGGAACGTTCCTTGGTCTTATAATTTTTGAAGAGGAAGAGTGCCAACTCTCCCCCCACACAATTGTGTGGTTATGTGCAACATGCAAAGCGTTTCCCTCCAACTCGCCTTTTTCCATCCCCAAACCCCTTGTTGCCACTATAGTAAAGCAGGGGATACTTATCACTACCCGCCCTCTACCTCCCCCCTGCCACAATCTCTTTACCCCCTCTTGCAACCTTGCATCTCCTCCCTTGCCCCCCCATCTCATTAGTCACCCAATGCCCACCTATTCCTAGACCCTCAATTCAGAGTTTGGCTATTTTCTTAGGCCCAGCTCCTAGCAAGCTCAAGGCTTGAATCCTTTACGATTGGCACATGAATCTTCTCCATTCTCTTAGTATCTAGGCTGAAGCCTCACCTAGGGAAACCCCTCCCATGAGAGTTTTAGTGGATGGGGCCTTGGAATATATCTTGATGTTCTAGACGACTACCCTATTTCTTTAGAGGTGATGGAGTTCTAATTTTGTAGCCCAAAAAGGGGGTTCCATTGGTGCAAGTGGGAGCCCAATATCTCAGCTTCAACTTTTTGCATCCATGGTTTCATTGAAGGTAGAGATCTGAAGCTAGGAGGTGTATGCCTTGGTGATCAAGCCATCCACTAAGAGATTGACTTTGACAACTAATAAAAGAAGGATACTTTTGATCAATAGAGGTATGACATGAAGGTTAGTGTGTATAAGAGTTTTCCTTTGAAGTAAAATCTCAAAATTGTAGATGGTGACCACACACTGATGCCAATTCCAAACTTTGGTCCTATGGGAAAGAAACTCAAGGTGTTTTATTGAGCTTCCAGATCCCGAGCTCTTTGCAGGTGATCACTATGAAAGTGAGTATGCTGACTTGATGGACTACTTGTCTGCAAGAACATTTTTAGACAGTATGCCAAGAGACAACACATGCAATAACACTTGAAGGCTTGAAAATTCAATTCAATTGGTGGGCATCTCTATCATCAATGTGTAGATGGTGTTTTTCATCACTAGGTTCTACCACATGAATGCATTGTAGTCTTGTCAGAAGCTCACTTAGGTCCATCTAGGGGACACTTCCAAGGTGAATTGATAGCTTGGATGGTGTTGTAGGTAGGATATATGGTGGGGGACCTTATTTTTTGATGCTCACATGAAATGTATGAAGTGTCACATATGCCAACACACTGGCTGTCATTTTCCTAAGTAGTCCGCGTCATTGCAACCTACTTGTCCTTGGGAAGAATTGCAAAGATGGGGAATGAATTTTGTTGGTCCTTTCAAGCCTGCCAGGCTTGCATAGAATAAGTATATTGTGGTTGCCACTAATTATGCTACCAAATGGGCAGAAGCTAAGGCACTCTGAGATAACTCGACTCAGAACATGGTCAGTTAGAAAATATTATATGCAGGTATGGATGCCCAATACAACTTATCAGTGAGATAAAAAATCACACTTCTTGAATGAGGCCATGCAATTGATAAAGGATGAATTTAAGATTCTACATGCCATATCTACAACCTATTATGCCCATAAGAATGGAGAAGTTGAGTCTACAAACAAAACTTTGAAGTTGATTTTGACCAAGACCATGTAGTCTCATAAGTGTTAAGGCATTAATAGTGTGTGAGCACAGATTCCTAGAAGTGCAAGTACCAGCAACCATATGTAGATGGTAGTTGCAACCACACGTTGTATATTCATGCGACTAGCATCTCTTGGGATATCATTTTATTCTATCCATTAAAATATTCAAATTTCGCAAAGATGTGTCTCATTTTTTGCATTTTGAATCTCTATGTATTCTTATTTGCATGAGTATGTGTTCCGTGTATCCCATAGCATCTTTGTCTTAGGGCATTATAGATTGGCAATGACAATTTCACATTTCTTGCATATGCAAGGTGGGTGTGTATCCCCATGTAGTGTTGTTCATGCTCGCATTGCCAAGCGGTACACATTTGATTCGCAACCACGACCTTCGGTCTCTATAGCCAAACTGCAAGCGAGCATTGACTACAAGCAATGGTGCCCCGTGGCGCACATTTGATTTGCAACCACGACCTTCGGTCTCTATAGCCAAATCGCAAGTGAGCATCGACTACAAGCAATAGCATATCCATGAGGTGCAAATGGGAGCTATTTTCTCTCAAGACACAACTCTACAAGACACTTAGTTCAGAGACTTGCACCATGCCAGTGCACTAGTTCAGCAAATTTGGCACTTGCATGCGGAAGTCCGACGAATTTCCAGCCGAATTGTGGAACTAAATAGTAGCATGCATGTGAACATAGTTGCAAGGACCTATGGATTTCCAGCTTATTTGGGGAACTAACTAGTAGCATGCATGCAAACACAGCTGCAATGACCTCCGGATCCCTTAGTTCTAACAACGAGGCTGCCCTAATAGCCTATGCAGTCCATTTCCATTGGTAGAGATCCCCTAGAGTAGGGAATGGTTCAAAAAAACCTAGAGAACAAAACTGGAGGCACTTTATGTTGGGTTTTTATCTTCATACTTGTACCTTCTATGGAAGTGCTGGTGGTTGGTAGGTGGGCCGGGGCACTTTTTACTTCCCTTATGGAAGGCTTTTTTCCCCCAGGCTAATAATAGCCCATGTGACCTCATTCTGAGGCTAGGGGCACTCTGTTTTTAGCCTAGTTAGCACTTTGTGCTTAGAGGTGTGCTTAGTAGGCACAAACCTATCCTTTGGGTTGTGTGCATATCTTTCCTTTGTACTTGCACATCTTTCAATTCTATTGCAACACACTCCAGCCGTGAGAGCTTCACTCCCACTTGTGTACTCATTCCCTTGCTTTCTTGCTCCCGTATTTCTTACATTTGGTATCAGAGCTTCAGGTTTCACTCTCCCGTGAGCCTCCAGTCACTTCCCTGATCACGTGGGCACCCGGAAGACACCTCGAAAGTCTGAAATCAGTCAGCAGCTGCAGGAATTTCAAATCATCGCCATTTTTCTTGCATCAGGATGCTTTTGCACTCAGTTTCGTCGTCGGAAACTTGACCCAGGAGCTTCCCAGAGTTGCTGCGCAGCCATTCCAACCTGCTGTTGACGTTTTCCAGCCCGGCTCAGGGTCAAAACTGCTGAAAACAGCTGCGCAATACTTTCCTGCAGCACGTGGGTAAGAAAAAACTTATTTTTCAGCACTATCCTCTCTTCCCGAAGCTTGTGAGTACCTGCAGGTGTCCATTCCAGGCTTGGAAATTGGGGATTTCTCCTTCTGTGAACTGCTGTAGCAGAAATTGGTGTGTGGGCAGCAAGAATCCACTCTATTGGTTGAAAAATTGCCCTCCAATCAAGGGGCTTTCTGCATTTTCTTGGTTGTATGCCTTGTTTATGCTTGGTACAGCAAGGAAAGTGTTTTTTTCACTCAAGCATTGAGTGTATAAATTGGGGATTTTATGCCTAATACAGTTCAGCAGTAAGAAGGTGCATTGGGAACTATACATTGGATGCTTTGCACTCAGTTTGAACACCGAGAAGGGATTTACAGATTTGGGACAGCAAGTTAATGCAGTGACATTGCTCTTGTGCAGTGGAAGGGTGAAGTACTGAGGTTGTGCCCATCTCGGAAGAGATTTTTATTTGAGGTCTCTATTTTATTTCCTTGCAGGTGATCTTTGCAGTGACACATATTGCCATGGGGAAAGATGGTGTGCTTGATTTACTTTCAGCCGAGAACAAACTTGATGGCAGTAACAACTACCCTTTGTGGTCATACATGATGAAGCACATACTTGTAGCCAATGGGCTGAGCAAGATTGTCGAAGGTACTGAGGTTAGACCTGGTACACGTACTACATCACAGGATGATGACTCTGCTACTACTTCTACTATCACATCTGGTAGAAGGATACCTCCTCCACCACCGGTACCATCCACTGAGGCTCAACAAAAGTGGGATGAGAAAGATGCAAAAGCACATGCGATGATTGCATTGTCTGTGAAGACTGGTATTATTCCACATATACGGTCTTGCCAGACGGCAAAGGATGCATGGGATTGTTTGGCTAATTTGTACTAGGTACGAAATGAGGCCAAAGTTGCCTATCTCAAAAGGCAACTAGAGCATCTTGTTATGCATGAGGGAGATGCTATGAGTAGAAATTCTATCACACCAAATCAACCACCACAAGATCTTTCACAAAGTAGACTGCTTCTGCTCCTGCGAGCTTCCCTTCCTCCCCCGCCGTACCTCTACCTCCCCCTCCACCCCGTTACTCCTTCCGCTCACCCCCACCCCCGCTACCCCCTCCGCTCACCCCTGCCCCGCTATCCCGCCCCGCTACCCCCTCCGTTCACCCGTGTTATCCCGCCCCGCTACCCCCGCTATCCCGCCCCGCTATCCCGCCCCGCTACCCCGCTACCCCGCCCCGCTATCCCGCCCCGCTACCCTCGCTATCCTGCCCCGCTACCGCCCTACTGCCCTAGCCTGCTACCGCCCCATCCCGCCCCGCTACCCCCGTCCCGCTACCGCCCCACCCCAACCCGCCACCCCCTCGCTCCACTCCGCTCACCCCCGCCTCCAGCCCGTCCACTCACCCCTCGCCTCCCGCCCCGCCGCCTTTTTTTTTTTTTTTTTCACCTCCGCCTTCCCCTCCCGCCCTCACCCCCGCCCCCCCCCCATTCACTCGCCCCACCCCACCCCCTCCGCCTCTCCATTCCCCCCCACCCCCCGTCCGCCACCTAGTGCGCCACCTCCGTTCCCGCCACACCCAGGCTCCACCCTCCTGCTTCTACCCCCCCCGTTTTTGGGTGACAGCCTCTTCCTCATCGGAAGCCTCGCAGTTTGTCTTGGTGGTATGGCGGCTCCCTGCCCGGAACCGGAGGCCCAGATGGTCCCTCCCTCTCCAGATGCCTACCGCGTCATCCTGACTGAGCAGCAGTCATCTCGGGTTCAGGAGGTGGCCAATGACTTTGCTCTTACATCAGTCTACGACAGAGTCATTGGACATTCCCCCTCCAGATCAGCCATCAGGGACTGGCTCTAGTCCACTCTCATGTTAGAGGACGGCCATATTGTGGAGGTGGCCCTTATGGGAAGGGGCATCTTCTGGCTCAAACTCTCCAGTGCGAAAGCTGCGAGCAACCTGATTGCTGGCTCCCCCACGTCAGTGGACGCAAAGATTATCATGATAGTCCCGTGGTACCGTGGATTCAGCGCAGCAGATTTTGATGCCCGATTCCGTATACCTCGCCATCCAGTGACGCTGGTTTTTCCTGGTCTTGCTGCTGAGAGCTGCAGCCGATTGTTAAGGACCTTGGTTCCCACTTCGGCTGGGTTATGCACGATACCTTCGCTGATGCGGTGACTACGGCAGGAGCCCCCCGAGTCCGTGTGGCTGTGGCGGATCCTGCGACTCTCCCGACAGTGATCGAGATCGTGACAGGTGCTGGCAACATCACCCAGAGCATGGTAGTCACCGGACAGCCAGGACAGTGTCTGAGGTGTCACGGCTTTGGACACCTGGCGGCTGCCTGCCCACGTTTCGCCAGCTCTTCTCGGCCTTCCCCGCCTCCCCCCGCTCCGCCCCCTCCTCCCCCCTCCGGACAGCCACGCCAGGAGGAGCAGAGGCAGCCGGAGCCCGGACCAGAGCTAGCTGGCGGCTAGACTGAGGTTAGAAGAAAAAAGGGAAAGAACAAGAAGATTTCAGATAAAGGCAAGGAGGCAGAGGTTACCCCGCCTGTAGCTGCACCCCAGAGACCCGATAGGCAGCCGCCCCAGGGACTTGGGAGAGCATCTTCCTCGACGGTAGCCCGCCCTCCACAGCCTCAGGTCTCCCTCTCTCCCTCTCCCCAGCCTCCCCCCCTCCAGCCCCAGCCCGTCCCCCAACGGCACCCCTTGCCTCCCGACCCGTAGCTTCAGCCCCCGCGTCCTCCTCAGTCTTCTTCCCCTCCTTTTCAGCCCCAGTTCCAGTTGCAGCCCCATCCCTCCCCCCCCCGCCTCTTTCAGTTCTCCCGCAGAGCTAGCTGCTCCGTCGGTACCCCAGCCGAGGGCAGTTCCCGCTCCCCCTCCTCCTTCTCCTCCACCAGCCGCCCCTGAGGAGTCTGAGCTGCCTATTCCCCAGCCTCCTCCCCCTCCCCCTCCCCCTCCGCTAATAGGACACCCGGAGTCTCCACCACCACCGGTGCAGGCTTCTCCGTCCGCTAGCCCCTCAGTGGCAGACTCTGATGGGCCTCAGCCTCAGGAGAGAGAGCTCCCCCGCGACTTTTACAGATCTGGCCCCTGGGACTACTTGGATGTGGCCGACCTCGGGACCTTCCCTGCTTGCCTCAACATCAGTATCTTCCTGCTCCGCAAAGGGGCGGATGGGAAGATAGCCGCCTTGGCCCCTAGGGATGGCCCTAGCTTTGCTTTCACGTTCCTCAGTGACGGCACCGAGACCTGGACAGACGACTCGGTTTGGGAGGCTCTCAGGGAGCAGACGCATGCTCAGATCCTGGATAGGCCCGTCCGGTGGGCAGCTTCTCAAGACTCAGTGGTCCGAGGGTGACGTGCGCCTACGGTGGCGTTGCGCCGCCAAACGATTCAGACTGATTGTGATCCTCAGGCCCCCCTGTCTTGGCCCCTCCCCCACGATGTCAGAGCCTGGACGCCTCAGAAACTCCGTGCCTTCTACGGGATGTCCACCTCAGAGATCTCGAGCTGGCTCGAGAAAGCCTTCGTTCATGGTACCAAAGGCCTCTCGCCTTTGCTGAAGGTGTTGAAGGACGGGCAGGACGACCCCGCCTCCCCCTCCAAACCTTCCCATAAGCGCCAACGCCTCTCCTCCGAAATGTCAGCTTCTTCTTCGACCTCGACCGTGAGCAGACAGTTGTTCGCTGCCTCCTAGTCCTCACCATGAGCCTACACCTCGTATCCTGGAATTTGAACGGGTTTCACTCTTCTGGCACCTGTGGTCCCAGGAAGCTCATTTTGAGACAGGAACTTCAGCCAGCAGTGATAGGACGTGTGAATGTACTTCTGCTACAGGAACACAAGCTTTCGGCGGCTCACTCCCGTAGATGTGGGAAGATCCTCACTGGTCGCTCTCACACTTATTGGGAGCCCTCGATCGGCGCACTGGGGAGGAGTGGTGGTGTCTGTACCTCCGTGGGAGAGCAGCTAGCCCAGGGAGTTTTTGATCATGGCACGTTGATTCCCGGTCGTGCCCTTTGGGTAGGCCTAGAATTAGAGGGCTCCAGAGTTGGAATCCTCAACATTTATGCCCCCACAGATCTCCGTTGTAGAGCCACCTTCTGGAGGACACTTACAGGGATTCTCCCAGACATGGATTCCTGGATTGTTGGAGGTGACTTCAACAATTTGGAGACCTTGGAGGACCAGCAGGGCAGAGGACCAGAGTTTACAGGTATGGCTCAGGCAGAGCAGTCCGCTTGGGACTCTTTTATCTTTGCGACAGGAGGAAGGGACTGTTGGCGAGACCCGTCCTTCCGGCATTGGCACGGGAGCTTGGACTTCTCGTGGGGTTTTCGCAGGGAAGGAGGCAGACTCCTGGAGAGGCTGGATAGATTCTATGTTAGTGATTGGGCCATCAGCAGAGGCGGTCAGGCCGGTATAGTTCCAGGGACGACACTCTCCGACCATGCGTCGGTGCTCTTATCATTAGATTCAGCAGCTCAGACCCTTCCCCCCCGCTCATGCCGGATTCCCGATTCCATTTTCTCGAGGGAGGACGTGCGCAGCAGTATTTGTGATCTTTGGGACAGAGACTGGGGCGAGTGCGAGGACTTGGTTGATGCGGTGGCGCAGGCGTTGCAGGAGTCCAGCCAGATCTGCCAGCTCGCAGCCCTACAGGTTCGACAGGAGTGGTGGGGTAGAGAGAGAGCCCTTCGGAGAGACCTCGCCTCCATTCAGCGGCTCCAGCAGGCATCCCCGGGCTCGGAGAAGCTTCGGATCCAGGCCCTTCGAGCCAGAGCCCTTCTTGAGGAGACACTCCAGCGTCGCTCAGAGTTTTCCTATCACGCCTCTCTCTCCTTCTGGGCTCGGAAGGGGGACCGGATGTGCAGGGAGTTCTTCAGGACACATGGCCAGAGAGCTGTAGGTGATCAGCTTCGGAGTCTCAGGACAGCGTCGGGACACATTGTCACGGATCCGAGAGAGGTCTTGGGATTGGCCACCGACTTCTACAGGACCCTTTTTCAGCAGGAGCCGCACTCGTCGTGCCCGCGAGGAGGTGTGGAGACACACTCCTTCCTTGGTCCAGCCTAGCATGCAGGCGACGCTGTTGGCACCGTTTACCACGGATGAGATGCTGGAGGCCTTGATGGCCATTGATGGACAGAAATGCCCAGGTGAGGATGGGCTATCCCGGGCATTCTTCACCTCCTTCTGGGACCAAATCCATCAGCCCCTCTTAGTAGCTTTTCAGAGGATTTTCAGCAGCGGTTATATGCTAGAGAGCCTCTCCTCGGGATTGATTTGCCTCATCCCGAAGGGAGGAGATAGACAGGAGATCCGTCAGTGGCGCCCGATCACTCTCCTTACCACTGCCTACAAAATCCTAGCCAAGATGATCAGCGCCAGAGTTCGGCCTCTACTTCCAGACATCATTCACGACACTCAGACAGGCTTTGTTCAGGATCGCAGTATCCTGGACAATGTCTTCACCTTTTCAGAGGCGGCAGAGTGGGCTCAGCACAGTGGATCACACCTTGCCATCCTACTTCTCGACTTTGAGAAGGCCTACGATCGGGTGGACTGGTTCTTTCTGGAGGGGACTCTGGAGCGGCTAGGTTTCCCAACAGGTTGGATTCAGGGCATTTCAGCTTTGTACAGGACAGCCTCTAGCAGAGTCATCATTGGAGGCAGGATGGGAGAGCGTTTTAGCTTGGAGAGATCAGTGCGTCAGGGTTGCCCCCTTGCCCCTTACCTGTTTCTCTTCTTCGCCGAGGCTATGACTTACTATCTCCGGGCGAGGTCTACAGGGATCAGGGGTGTTCGCCTCCCCCTCCGGGAGGACACGGAGCTCTTGGACTCGGAGTACGCGGATGACGCGGATGACACAGCCCTGTATGTCCAAGACGATGAGTTGATGCTGGAGAGGGTGAGGTTGGCCCTGGAGGTCTTCTGTTCGGCTACTGGTGCGAAAATCAACTGGAACAAATCAGTTGGTTTCCTCACAGACCCCGGGGCGCGTTCTCAGTGGGGGAGGTTTTTGGGTTTCAGGTGGATCCCGCGGGGACAGACAGCTAGATACTTGGGTTTTCAGGTCGGCCTGGACATCACGCCAGCTCAGCAATTTCTCCCGGTGCTAGATTCCATCCGACGGAAGCTGGCTTTCTGGAGCACTGCTAAGCTTTCAATTGCAGGTTGTGCCTTGGTAGTCAACCAAGTCCTCCTTGCCACGGCTTGGTATGTGGCTTCCTGTTGGTGTTTCTCGAGATCCATTGTGGCACAGCTTAGGAGGCTGGTTCGGAACTTCCTTTGGTCCTGGGAGGATGGAGATACCAGAGCCAGGGTTGCTTGGCAGACAGTTATTCTTCCGCAGGCTGAGGGAGGCTTGGGAGTCATCGATCCAGAGCTGCAGAGTTAGGCCTTGCTAGGCAAGTTAGTCATCCGCGGTTTGACCCCGGGGGGGCAGACGTGGAAGATGCTACTTCAGCAGGGGGTCAGTTCTTGTGTCCCGCGACGAGGTGGAGAGTGGCTCCCGTCCCTCAGGTGGATCTTCACCTCCGCCCCACTTACTCAGCCCCGTTCCCCACTCGTTCGTAGCCTCCTCATGGTTTGGAGGCGGTTTGGAGGCGGCTCCGCCTCAGTCTTATTCAGTCCCCTCCCCACTGTCAGGAGGAGATTGATCGCCAGCCGCTTATCTGGAACGATCAGGTCAGAGATGCCGAGGGCCTTCAGTTGGGGGAGAGATCACACATCAGGTGGGATGGTTGGATGAGGGGGCCAGCCCGGTCCCTTCGAGTTTGGAGGGACACGTACATATATTTGGAGATGGCTGATCTTGCAGACGCCGCTGGAGGTGTTCGTGGAGCCCAAGCGAGACGCACGGAGATCGACGGCGCGATCCCAGCTGATTGGTTGGTTCCACCGGAGCCTCAGATCCTCATGCCTGGTGACGACCGTTGGGGCTGGGACAGTTCACCCCCCGTGGCATCCCACTGGTGGTCGCAGGATGTATGGTCGACTCCTCTATTTCTTTCTTCGCTGTTATGGGGGATGGACGACTCAGGAGAGAGGATGCACTCATCGACCCCCTACTCCCATGGCAGAGGGTTCGGATCGTAGGCCTTTTGGGAAAGGTCTGGCGTACCGACCCTAGCATTGAGCAAGATCAGCTGCAGCTTTGGCGGAGCTTTGGCAGGCTCTGGGAGGGGCGGGCCTTGTCAGAGCTTGAGTGGGACCCAAGAGAGTGGAGCTGGCCAGAGGTTGTGATAGGACAGGGGCCGACCTCCTTCTTCGCCTACAGCACGACTTTGGGCAGGCGAGTTCTTGGGAGGATGCAGAGTCGCCCCCCCACCCAGTGGCCCAGCTGGTATGCACAGGGTATTTCCAGATTCTTTTTGCAGGCCTTCTGGAAGGCCTTGTGGGAGAGCTGGCGGCCGCGGAAGATCTCCTACTTCCTATGGCTTCTCGCCCACAAAGGTCTTCCGGTGGGGAGCTGGTTGAGACAGATAGGCCAGGACGGACGCTGTCAGATCTGCCATGTGGTTGAGGAGTCACCAAAGCACTGCCTGTGGAGCTGCACTCGCGCCCAGGAAGTGTGGAGGTGGACTTTCGGGATTCTCACTCGTGCAGCACCAGAGCTAGGCTTGATCACGTGGGGCGCATTTTGTTGGTGCAGCACCGCACCTGGTCTACATCACTTATTCAAGGCATGCCAGCAGGACCCCACTTTCCTTATCACGCAGGGTACGTGGGGGCTGCTCGAGGGTATCCCGCAGCACCTAGCGGATACAGGAGTTCAGGAGAGGCAGCCAGTCTGGGAGATTATCAGCAGCATAGTAGGGTGGCACATTTGGACCTCGCGTTGCGCACAGATCCTCGGTGGCACCTCCTTATCGACTGCCCAAGTCATGACTGATATTTGGTGCGAGATTATTCATACCCTCAGAGGCCAGTGGGACCAGATTCAGGGAGATTCCCGGTCCGGTCAAGAGAAGCGGAGACGCTTCCTTCGGGCTTGGAACACTCAGGGCCTCTTCTTCGAGCAGACCTCGCAGGGCCTTCGGTGGTGCTACTCACCACCCCGATGGCTGTTCATTCACACTCGCCTTATCCCGACGTGAGAGAGTGATTTATTGTGTTACCTTTTAGGGCTGTGTCCGATTTGTGAACGCAGCCCGTCAGCTACAAGCTGACCTTTTGTATCTTGTTCTCGAAGTAATATAATTAGCATTGTTTTTTCGGCAAAAAAAAATGAGGGAGATGCTATGGATGATTTTCTCACCAAGTTCAAGGACTTGCGTGAACAGATGATCTCTCTTGGGGAGGAGATGTCAGATGGCTCCTTAATCACAATTATCCTTAATGGTATTCCTGATTCTTATCAGTCTCTTGCGTCCACGCTGCGTCTTATCATGAAAGGGAATCCAGACTCTTTCAAGCTTGATGACTTGGTGCAGGTGTTGTTGCAAGAAGAGCAATCAAGGGAGAACAGGAGTATCTTGAAGGAAGGGGATCAAGCCTTTTATGCAGGGCAAAAGGGGAAGGAAAAGGCTGCAAATAAATGGGTTGGAAAGGGCAAAACAACACATAATCAGCCCTCTCCCAGTGTGGAGAAAGAGGATGCAAAGGGTAAGAAAAAGGGCAAGTGTCACTATTGCAGGAAGCCAGGGCATTACATCACTGAATGTCGCAAGAGGCTTGCAAAGGAGAAGGAAAAGGGCACTAAATCTGAAGCTAATGTTGCAGTCATGGATACACATGCAGGTGAGAAGCAAGAAGTTGCAAATTATACTCACATTACTCATGATGACTATGATGAGGAGTGGGCATTCATGGTAATTTGTAGCTATGATCCTTCCATGCATGATGATGTTTGTCTCTCTGTGGCTAGTAATCAGGAGTGGTACTTTGACAGTGGTGCTAGTAAGCACATTACAGCGCAGAGAGAGTTATTTTCAGATCTTGTGACTACCTCACAGGGAGGTATGGTCACATGTGCCAATAACTCCAGCTATCCGGTGCAGGGAGTTGGCAAGGTTGTATTGCATTCAGCCCACGGTGGCTCCTTCACATTGAGTCACGTGTTGTATGTGCCAGGTATCAGGAAGAATCTAATATCCGTCCCTGCAGTTGCCTTGGGAGGATTAGATGTGAGATTCTCAGGACCCAAATGCACAGTGCATGATCTTGAGGATGCAGGTACCATAGTGGCATCAGGGACACTCCACAGAGGGTTGTACAGGCTGGATCATTATGCAGCAGGTTCTCATGATGCTATGGCAGTGGTAAGCACGGAAGAAAGGGCCAATGCTGAATTGTGGCATGCACGGTTTGGTCACTTGAACTTCAAGAGCTTGCAGAGACTCCATACACATGACATGGTGGTAGACATGCCACATATACATGCCCCTGGTAGACATGTTTGTGAGGGGTGTATATTGGGAAAGATGCATCGGGCTCCAAAGATGCCACTGTAAGGGCTATCTGGAAATTACAGCTTCTACACAGTGATGTGTGTGGTCCCATGAGGACACGCAGTCTTGGTGGTTACTCATATTTTATCACCTTCATTAATGATTTCACATGCTTTACGTGGGTGTATCCTTTGAGGCATAAGTCAGAGGTGTGTGCCAGGTTTAAGGATTTCATTGTCATGCAGGAAAATCAAACCTCAGAGAGGGTGGGTACTTTGCGTACCGATAGAGGTGGAGAATATATGTCAGATGCCTTTCATGGTTTTTTGGCAGAAAAGGGGATTATTCATCAATGTACAGTGCCATACACCCCCCAGTAGAATGGGAAGGCGGAACGCAAGAACCGTACTAAGATGGAAATGGCACGGTGTATGATCAAGGCTAAGGGCCTGCCCCCAAGTTTTTGGTTGGAAGCAATCATTTGCAGCAATTATGTGTTGAACAGGTGTCCAACCAAAGCTCTCCATAACATCACACCTTATGAGGCATGGACAGGCAGGAAACCTTCAGTTCAGCATTTGAGGGTGTTTGGATGCATGGCATATACACTTATCCCTGAGCACAAGCGGGGGAAGCTTGATGACAAGGCTGTAAAATGCATTTTTGTTGGCTATAGCTCTGAGAGCAAAGGCTACCGGCTGTACCACCCAGGTACATGGAAGATTATTGTGAGCAGAGATGTAGTATTTGTGGAGGATTCAATCCTGCCAATGCAGTCCATTAGGCAGCAGCCTGCAGTTTATTCACGTGACATCTTTGAGTTTTTATTGCCTCAGAGGGAGGAAAACACAGCCCCACATTTGGTGCCTGTGGAGGAGCCTGTGACAACAACGACGCAGCCCACTAATGCGCAGGAAATCAATGAACAGGAAATTACAGAACAGGAAACTCGGGGGGGTCACTATGTATAAACCCTCTATATCACGTGCGTTCAAGGCCTATATTTAAAGCCCCTTATCTGTAAAAATTTTCATTAATAAAATGTACCCCTTTTCTATACAAATCTGTAAATTTTTTCCAAAACTATTTTAAATAGTCCCTTATGTATATTTATTTCTGTAAATTTTAGAAATAAAAAAAATCCTTCTATTGAACTCACGTGATAGGGTTACATATGATGAGTGACCCCCCTGAGACAGGAAATTACAGTTGGTTTGCAGCCAACTAATCTTGATGTGCCTGAATCTTCCAAAAGGGTACCTAGGTGGCTCACAGAGACACTAAAGGACAGCCCTCTTGATATGCCTTTGTCAAACAGGACAAGATTGGGTGCACGCAGAGCTCAGGGTCTTTGTACTGAGTATGCTTTGGAGAGCACAAGTCATGAGGAAGAGCCTGTCTCTTTTGAAGAGGCAGAAGAAGATCCGCATTGGATGGCAGCCAAGAAATCAGAATTTGATGCAATCATGAAGAATCATTTGCTTTCACAGGGCTTTGTACGCAGTTCAGCAGAGAGTACTCTATACATTAAGAGTACTACTGAGGTGTTTCTCATCATCGTACTTTATGTCGATGACATGCTGCTTACAGGACCTCGAGAGGATCATATTGCAGCCTTTAAGGCTGAATTACAGCAAACATTTGAGATGTCAGCAGACCTTGGTCCTTTGCACTACTATCTTGGGATACAGTTTATGCAGACAGAGAGGGACATATTTTTGCAGCAAAGTATGTATATTCAGAATTTGCTGCAGCGGTTTTCCCTTCAGGATAGCAAGCCCGTGGCTACTCCTGTGGAGCCAGGTGCAAGGTTGAGTCTTGAAGATAGTGGAAAGCCGTTTGATGGCACTCTTTACATGCAGGCTGTGGGATCATTACTTTATGTATGCAACACTAGGCCTGACATACAATATGGGGTCTCTTTATTAAGCAGATATATGCACTGCCCAGGAACAAAGCATTGGCAAGCAGTGAAACGGGTGTTTAGGTACTTGAAAGGTACTATGCATCTTGGATTGTTCTATCCCAGGGGGGGGAATATCACGCTTGCATGGTTTCAGTGATTCAGACTGGGCAGGTGATTATGACACCAGGGTGTCCACGACAGGTTATTGCTTCTACATTGGGGATGCATGTGTTTCATGGCTTAGCAAGAAGCAACCAACAGTGGCCACCTCTAGTTGTGAAGCAGAGTATAGGGCTGCTTTAATAGCTACTCTTGAGTGTGTCTGGCTCAGGAGATTATTTGCAGATCTGGGTATGGCGCAGCATGCTCCCACATCCCTCTACACTGACAGTATGAGTGCCTTGGCTGTTGCCAAGAATCCCATCTTTCATGCTCGCACGAAGCATATAGAGGTGCATTATCATTATGTCAGAGAGAGACTCTTAGCAGGGGAGATCAGCATGTCTCATGTGTCGACACACGACAATGTAGCAGACATCTTCACCAAGGCATTACCTCGTGATAAGTTTGAGAGCTTTCGACAGCTTTTGAACTTACTTCCTTTCGGTGATTGAGGCTACATCCCTGTATATGTACATACACCACACATCACTCCAGGGGGGTTTGTTGGGTTTTTATCTTCATACTTGTACCTTCTATGGAAGTGCTGGTGGTTGGTAGGTGGGCCGGGGCACTTTTTACTTCCCTTATGGAAGGTTTTTTTCCCCCAGGCTAATAATAGCCCATGTGACCTCATTCTGAGGCTAGGGGCACTCTGTTTTTAGCCTAGTTAGCACTTTGTGCTTAGAGGTGTGCTTAGTAGGCACAAACCTATCCTTTGGGTTGTGTGCATATCTTTCCTTTGTACTTGCACATCTTTCAATTCTATTGCAACACACTCCAGCCGTGAGAGCTTCACTCCCACTTGTGTACTCATTCCCTTGCTTTCTTGCTCCCGTATTTCTTACACTTTAGAGCATGGCGATGCCTAAGGTGAGCTAGAGCAACCTGTAGGAAGGAGTGTGGTCACTCCACCAAGTGCAAGGAGGCATTGGCATTCATTTCCTGCTTTACATCTTGCCCCAGGTGGCCAATGAGTGCTGAATGAACCATCCTCACCAACTATAAGGCAATCAAAGTTGGTGGTGTGAGGGCTATTCACCACTCCGCAATCTCCAACATTAGGAGATGGATAGCTTTTGGTTGTTCCAAAGTGGCTCCAGTTGTTCCAGTGGTTTCAGTTGCTTCGGTCGTTCAGATTGTGCCTATTATTTCGATTGTGCCTCTTGTTTTAAACATTTAGGTTCCCATGGCGGTGGAAAATGTCAAGTACACAAATTTATGGGGAAAGCTAGGGATGATCCGAACGCACATATCAGAGAATTTGACAAGATCTATAGACTCAAGATACCAGGTGTTGTGGTGGATGTAGCACAAAAGGAAGTAGTGTTTGAGCCTCCTCTGGAGGGGAAGGCATCAAGATGGTTAGCGGGATACCCTGCAGGCTGCAAATTAGTTCACAACCTATGATTCTATCAGGGTCACATTCCCAAGGCGGTTTTGCAAAGAGAAGACGATTCCACAAACTCTAGAGAGATTGCAGATCGTGGAGCAAGATGTCAAAGACTACATGTCTTAGTTTCGTCAACTTCTACAATGCATTCCTCACACCCAACCACCTATGGTGGAAGTTCTCAATGAGTACTTTATTGCTGGATTGGCCAAGGATGTGCGGATGATGGTGGCGACCGCGAACAAGGTCACAATGCCTTTGAATGATGTTATCGTGCATGCAATTTGTGCAAGAGAGGCACTTCAAGGTCGGACAACCAAGCATTGCAAGGCATCCAAAGGAAAAAGGAAAATGAAAAAGAAATCATTGAGAAAAAAGTACAGAGCTAGACACGATGAGTTCGATGAGAGTTCATACAAGAGTTGCTCAAAAGAAAGTAGTGAGGAGTAGGAAGTCAAAAAAGAGAAAAAACTCAAGAAGACCTCTAAAGGAGGAAAAGGGAGCTCTATGGCATCCAAATGACACTCACCAAGCCAAGGAAGAATTGGAACTCTAGTGCATTCATCTGGCATGGGAGTGTGATTCGGATCATCTCATATCTTGATCATGATATTCAAAATCAAAGATCAAGTCCATTCCTATTGATGGCATCTCAAGTGGTGTTGGAGGTGATGACGATGCATGGAGAGAATCTCGGTACATGGGGGAACACTATGGAATGGTGTTATTTATAGAGGGAGGTGTATGAGGGGATGGAGGGAAGAACTAGGGAAATGGATTGAGAAACTTGGTAATCCTCGACGGTGGGATTAGCAATAGGAGGGAAGAAATTGGGAGTGAGGGGCTAGAGATTTTGTGAATGTTGGGTGAATTGGAAGTGCTGAGAGGCATGAGAAAAGAGGTAGTGAAGGGAATGGAGACTTGACTGGGCTTAGGGAAGGTTAAGAGAGTGGTAGAAGCAAGAGGTAGTGAGGTTATGAGATTGGCATAGAGAGTGGTAAGATATGACAAGTTAGATGCGAGATACGTCAATTCATCCTCCAAAACTTCTTTTTCTTAGTGAGATGGGATCATCATCTGCAAGTGGGAGATGGTGGACATGTCATTACCTATATATATGATTAAGGGTTTTTGTAGAAGTGGCAGTAGACCACCGATGACCCTGAGGGTGGATTGCCCTAGAGGTTGACATATGCAGTGAAAGCATCAATCTTGAGTGTTGTAAACACTGCATGGATGGACATGCAAAATATATTTTTTCCATCTTCTGACAAGTCTTGACAAATGTTGCGCAAGGCTTTAACCCATACGAAATGTTTTTATTTGGATGAGCAGATATGATCTTGAGCTGGAGATTGTTCTATTGGATTAGTGCATGTCCTCTAAGATGATCTTGTACTTGTAGAGTGGCCACAAGTTTGGTCATGCACTAAAGTGGGGATGCATTTATTATGTCATCCATTGCCTCATTGGCTCACACTAGCAATTGTATTTTAAGTTTAGATTGTAACCTTGTGGAAGTGTAGCTCATTAGAATACTCCTTATGGTAGATTGATGTATATGCACCCTTAAGATTTTTCATTTGTAAGGTGACCTATTCTTGTTGAGGAATGCACTCATTATTGTTACTTGACCATTGATGGCTTGAGTAGTGGTTGCCTCTAAACTGGTGGCAAGCTATTCTTCAAAGTATAAGGCATTCCCTTGTGACCTCCTCAACATGGAAAGTGCATGCTGCCATAGACTATTGCATCTCTACAAGGTTTTCTTGGAAATCCTTGAGTTTTTCTTCTTTTTGGACTAGTGTGATCTTAGCTTGTACAAGTTCCTCCATTTGCTAAGCATGGACTAAGGTAAACTGGTCATTGGCAGTCTGTAGGATTGTTGTAGCATAAACTATTACTGACAATTGTATTTGGCTCTACTAGAGGTGTGGACCTCATGTCAAGCACTAATTTCTCTTGATTTTGGAGAGCTTGGTTCATCTGCACTTCTTCAATCTCTTTCTTGCCTATTTGGGCCTGAAGTGTTTTGATCTCTATCTCAATTCCATGGAATTGTTCTTGGATGTCTGCTACACTTTATCATTCTAGTTCTTATTCTTTTTGGACTAGTGTGAGCCTAGCTTGTATGAGTTCCTCCATTTGCTGAGCATGGATTGTTGTAACATGGACTGTCCCCATGGGTAGTTGTATTTGGCTCTACTGGAGGTTGGAAGTCATGTCAAGGATTTCTTTCTCTTGAGCTTGGAGAGCTTACTTCTTCAACCTCTTTCTTAGCTATTTGGGCCTGAAGTGTTATGTCAAAATCTCTATTCCATGGAATTGGTCATGGATGTCTACTATAGTTTGTCATTCCAATTCTCGAGTATGATCCTCCTTATCCAAGCTAGTTAATATTTTTGACATTTGGAGCATCTGGTCGGCTTACTGTTGGAGGATGGTAGATGGTGATGAGGTTTGTCAAAATTATTGATACATGAGATGCCCATGCATCCACCCTAACAATCCTACAGTGTTGGCTGTGGTTTGCTCCATCAATAGTTCTAACACTTGGGAGTAGTAGTCTTGTTGTTGATTTTGTAGTAGATCCCCTTGTGGCTAATTGAATGCCATGATGTTGTTGGGTTGTGCTTGTACCAATGTATCCTCTAGCTCTTGCTACTACTATGGCGATTACTCATTCCCTACCTACATCAAAGGTAATTGTTCCTTGGGGGCACCCTCATTGGGAAATGTGGCATGAGGAGGTGATTGGGATTGCTCCCACATGGGTGACAGGAGGATGTCTAGATCCTCAAAAAGTTTTGGCAACAGTGGTAGAGACATTTCCTTTTCTTGCACCTCTTTCTTGATGATTAATACCAGTAAGTGGGGAATTTTACATTTTTGGTCAGATGAACCATCAAGTTTCCTTGTAAAGAAAATAACCAAATGCTGGATCTAGTCTTGTTCAGCTACCTATTGAGAAAAAAAAATTTGTGGAGTGGAAGGGATCGATTCTTTCCATACTTGACACCCAATATTGTGGATAGGAATGTAGCTTCTACCTTTAGTTTAGGGTTGATGAAGTATTATTCCATCCTTATGAAACTTTGTGCCCTTGAAGAGGAGATGTTGGATTCTCAAAATTTGGCATTGATACGCCTTGAGGGTTGTTTTTCCCCTTTATTTGGAAGGAATTTAAGGCCCTTTGGATTATTGTTCGAGAAAGAATAATGTTCAGTGGACTCTAATTTACAAGGATGGTGCCATATTTGCCAGCCTATGCATCCCTGGAGTGATATGAGTGGAGAAATTCCTAGATGTATGGTATCATGGTATGAGTTTCTTGTAGGGATCATAAGTGGTCGAACAAGGTACCAAGTCCCCTTTTCTCTAGGATTGATTTTGTGGCATTAGAAAGTGCATATGCTGGTGGAGGTGGTCATAAAAGTTCCTAGGAATATGCTGCATCAATGGTTGTATAGTTGGAAGGAGACTTGAACTGCATTGGTATTCTCCTAATTCCATTTCATGCATTGACTCTTCATTAGAGCTATCGCTTTGCACCACAAATGCTTGGGGTCACTTTGGTTGAGAAGAGGTAGATGGTTGTGAACTTTGTCTAGAGTCGTGTTGCTAAGGATGCAAAGCTAACTCTTTTGTTGAATCTTCTTGAGCTTTGACATTTCTTCCCTCCTGCATCCATTTTGGATAGGATTGTACCTAGTTCATTCAACTTGTAAATCAGTTTGTGTGTAAGTGTGATATTTATGCATGAGGACATCTGTGTCTTGGGAATTCCTTGCATGCTTTGAGAGGGTGAAATGAAGTGTGTTAACATAGTTTTTATTGATACAACTTACTATGTGCCTATTCAAAATGGTGTGAGTGCACGTGATCTATCAACTAGGAAAGGACTGGCTATATGCTTATTTGTTGGAATTCATAGGGAATTTAGGACCCAATCATCACCTCTGAGCCCTAGGTTGAAATCGATTAGGTCCACCTATATGTGTGAAAACATACATATGCTAGTGACTGTGCATATAACAATCTAGTTCTAACTTAGGGAGATTTGGGACTCCCAAATCTTTCATTTGTTGGTGTTGGCTTGCAAGCTATCATGGATGATTTGTGAGTTGTCGTAGTAGCATCTGAGTCTACTACCATTGATCGTCTACTTAAATTGCACTCCATCTAAACTTTCTAGGAGCACAGTTCCAATGGAGTTGATCTTCTTGACTTTATAAGGTCCTTGGCCTTGATACATTAATTTGACCTTGTGGACTTTGGTGTTGTAGAGGAAGACAAGGTTACCTTTATTAATCTCCTTATCCTCAAGATTCCTACCTTCTATGGCAATTCCTCATTCCCTACCTGCATCAAAGGTAATTGTTCCTTGGGGGCACCCTCATTGGGAAATGTGGCATGAGGAGGTGATTGGGATTGCTCCCACACGGGTGACAGGAGGATGTCTAGATCCTCAAAAAGTTTTGGCGACAGTGGTAGAGACATTTCCTTTTCTTGCACCTCTTTCCTGATGATTAATACCAATAAGTGGGGAATTTTACATTTTTGGTCAGATGAACCATCAAGTTTCTTTGTAAAGAAAATAACCAAATGCTGAATCTAGTCTTGTTCAGCTGCCTATTGAGAAAAACAAATTTGTGGAGCGGAAGGGATCGATTCTTTCCATACTTGACACCCAATATTGTGGATAGGAATGTAGCTTCTACCTTTAGTTTAGGGTTGATGAAGTATTATTCCATCCTAATGAAACTTTGTGCCCTTGAAGAGGAGATGTTGGATTCTCAAAATTTGGCATTGATACGCCTTGAGGGTTGTTTTTCCCCTTTATTTGGAAGAAATTTAAGGCCCTTTGGATTATTGTTCGAGAAAGAATAATGTTCAGTGGACTCTAATTTACAAGGATGGTGCCATATTTGCCAGCCTATGCATCCCTGGAGTGATATGAGTGGAGAAATTCCTAGATGTATGGTATCATGGTATGAGTTTCTTGTAGGGATCATAAGTGGTCGAACAAGGTACCAAGTCCCCTTTTCTCTAGGATTGATTTTGTGGCATTAGAAAGTGCATATGCTGGTGGAGGTGGTCATAAAAGTTCCTAGGAATATGCTGCGTCAATGGTTGTATAGTTGGAAGGAGACTTGAACTGCATTGGTATTCTCCTAATTCCATTTCATGCATTGACTCTTCATTAGAGCTATCGCTTTGCACCACAAATGCTTGGGGTCACTTTGGTTGAGAAGAGGTAGATGGTTGTGAACTTTGTCTAGAGTCGTGTTGCTAAGGATGCAAAGTTAACTCTTTTGTTGAATCTTCTTGAGCTTTGACATTTCTTCCCTCCTGCATCCATTTTGGATAGGATTGTACCTAGTTCATTCAACTTGTAAATCAGTTTGTGTGTAAGTGTGATATTTATGCATGAGGACATCTGTGTGTTGTGAATTCCTTGCATGCTTTGAGAGGGTGAAATGAAGTGTGTTAACATAGTTTTTATTGATACAACTTACTATGTGCCTATTCAAAATGGTATGAGTGCACGTGATCTATCAACTAGTCAAGGACTGACTATATGCTTATTTGTTGGAATTCATAGGGAATCTAGGACCCAATCATCACCTCTGAGCCCTAGGTTGAAATCGATTAGGTCTACCTATACGTGTGAAAACATACATATGCTAGTGAGTGTGCGTATAACAATCTAGTTCTAACTTAGGGAGATTTGGGACTCCCAAATCTTTCATTTGTTGGTGTTGGCTTGCAAGCTATCATGGATGATTTGCGAGTTGCCGTAGTAGCATTTGAGTCTACTACCATTGATCATCTACTTAAATTGCACTCCATCTAAACTTTCTAGGAGCACAGTTCCAATGGGGTTGATCTTCTTGACTTTATAAGGTCCTTGGCCTTGATACATTAATTTGACCTTGTGGACTTTGGTGTTGTAGAGCAAGACAAGGTTACCTTTATTAATCTCCTTATCCTCAAGATTCCTACCAAACCATGTCTTCCTTCTCAAGGGATTCTTTATCACCAAGGTGCTCTTGTACTGCCACTCATAGACTGGGGATAATGAATTCTAATAGGACTACTACCTCCAAAGAATAAACTAATTGGAATGGAATAAAATCCGTGCTAACCTTGAAAGTGGTTCTATAGGCTTATAAGGTAGAGTTGAGCTTTTTTGCCCAATTAGAGCATTTGGGTTCCACTACCTTTGTGAGAATAATGCATAGGGTTTTATTGGTAGATTCTACTTGCCCATTCCCCTCGGGATAGTAGGGAGTACTCTTCCAATGTACAACAACCATACCATGTGATCACATTTTCATAAAGGAGCTTGGCAATGTTTCTCGCATCATCCTTTCATGTCGCTTTTGCGTTAGCCCATTTAGTGAAATAATATGTTGCTACAATTATGTTTCGGGCTTTTTTTCCTTTAGCAACATGATGTAAGGGTCCT
This sequence comes from Dipteris shenzhenensis, assembly GCF_047967505.1. Classification (NCBI taxonomy): domain Eukaryota; kingdom Viridiplantae; phylum Streptophyta; class Polypodiopsida; order Gleicheniales; family Dipteridaceae; genus Dipteris; species Dipteris shenzhenensis. Next base: position 2,028,964 of record NC_141625.1, read on the forward strand.
ACAAGTATAATAACAATGGGGAAAACCCAATTGTTGTTCTCTATCTCCTCATGGATGAATCATGCATCTAAGAGCTTCTCTAGTTCATCATACACCATGGTGCCATAGTTGGAATTTGCTCGACATGCTCCATATACCTTAGGGCAATAACCTTCCCTAATAGGTATAGTGTGTACTGCCACTTCTTGTGAAATTCCCTTCATCTCTTTGCATGAGCATGCTAGGAAATATCAATATTCCATTAGGAGTGCCTTGACTTTTCTTTCTTCTTCCTTTTTCATGAGTATTTTCCCAATGAACACTAAATTTTTCTTCCTCCCCTTCAAGGGCGAGGTTGATTGTTATAGTTTTGGATGGTCCTGGAGTCTCACCAATGCTATCACTTTCTTGTACTTATAACCTTTATAATTGTCTTGGCATTGCTATGAGGACACTACAACTTGTATTGTTCTTGAAGTAATCTAATCCTTCACAAATATCCACATTTGAGTGTTTTGAACTATTTGAACACATGGTATCATCATCAACCCTTTTAGTATTTGGGGATCGATCTTTATTCTCACACGTGGATTTTTGAAACTTTTTACATTGGGAAATGGGGGGTAACTTTTCCTCTGGCAAAGTATTCCCAAGTAACGATTCATCTATTGTACACACTCCTTTAAGACCATCTAGTATCCATTCAAGTTGAGGAGGCTCGGTTGTTGATTGGTCTATCTTGGTGAGGTATATCTCCACAATCCTGGTTTTAATTCTTTCAAACTCATTGTAGTGCTCAATATTGACATTGTGTTCTTTCAAACTCATTGTAGTCATCAATCTTGGTTTGGTATCGATTCCCACCATGGATGATTTTTTCAACTTAGTTTCGTTAAGAAAAACTTTTATATTGGCATCATAAGTTTGTATGCCCTAATAAAAATAAATGTTAGAAACATTCACCATGATTTCGAACTTTTATGCTAAAAAAAAAAAGTTTCACCAAGATTTACATTTTTTCCTACAAAATTCAAACGAAAATATATTAAAAACTACTACATTTAGCTAAAATTGTGAAACTAAAAAGATGACGTTGAAAAATTTTGTCGAGATTTTAAATTAATATACAATCATAGCTTTAAAAAAAACATCCCTGATTCCCACCTTTGGCTTTCTTTCGAGATCTCTTGCTGTTATGTAAATTTGGAGGTTCAACTTTGGGTAGCTCAACAACCATGGGGGCATGTAGAATGGCTAAATCATTGTCAAACATATGGCCTTCCAATTGGGTATTTGTAGCCTCTATCTCAAGGTCCCATGGTCCATTAGAGCCATCACTGCTTCTGATAGTCTCTTCAAGATCACTATTACATTCAAGGTCATCCATAAACATTGGAACTATAGGATCAAGTGGGCTTTCAGGCATGAGTGGAGACCCTACTCGCATTACCTTTGCATCAATTTTTGGCAGGACTATAAATCTAGTTTATAGCAATAGTCATTTGTTGCTTGGATCCAATTGTTGAAATTACTTTATGTGTCACTTGCCAAGACATTTTGTTGTGGGAGGGTTGATTTGTTGGATGCCATAGCCTGGGAGGTGGATTTGATTGTGCATTGATCCTGAACCTCAAGATGGGATACTCATTTTCCATATGGTTTGCCATGCAATGCAAACACCAGACATTTTCTCACCTTGGATATGTTGGAGGATGCGGGTTGAGACACACGAAGCTTTTTCTCCATTACTTCATGGCCGAGAAGCAACCTTTATCGGATGTTTCTATAGCTGACTTTGATTTTCCCTTTTTGGAGCATCTATCCTTCCTCTCATCAATGCTAGAGTCAAAATCCACCATTCCACATTCAATGTCCACCACTACCGCATGAGCAACACTAAATGTCTTGTAGCTACTAATTTTTGTGAATCTTCTTTTTCAGACCATCGACAAAGAACCAGGCCATTAGGTATTTGTCATTTTGGCATGACTCGCATTTGGCAATTAGACACTTCATGTGGCCTAGATATGTGCACACTTCTTCTCTACAATCTCGTTTGATCTTGCCTAGTTGGAGAGTCAGATCGTCTTGAAAATAGATCTAGTTTGGAATTGCCTCTTAAGTTTGGTTTGAAAGAAGGGCCCATGTGGCACGTTCCTCTACCAAAATATCTAAGTGCCATTTGGAGGCTTCCTTGACCAATGCCATAGGGAACCAAGCGGCTTTGGTCTTGTTGGATTGATCACCTTCAGCTCTACATGCAGCCTCAAAGAGTTGCAGGAACCTATCTAGATCACCCTGGCCATTGTACTTCAAAAGCTCAAGCTTTTCCAGGGGTCTTCTTCCATGGTTGTTATTCTATTGTTCATTAAGGTTTTGGCAGTGGTTGAAGAAGTTGTTGCCATTCCCCTCCTTAGGCAAAAGCCTTTGAATAAGAGGATTTCCCCAAGGACATGTTGGCACTAAAAGCACTACTCATATAGGGGAATGTTTGCATAAGTATAAAAGGGTAATATAAATAAACTTGGTAGGAAAACCTTGAAACATGTACTTTGATAAATTACATAGTTTTCCCACATTTGTCTTGCTAAGGATGAGGGAGGCACTCAAATTTTAAGAACAATGAAAAGATGGTATAATTGATTTCTGTTAGGACATATTTTGTGTGCTTCTACACTAATTCTCCAATGTGTAATTGAGTGTGACAATTAGGCCATCGTATTACTATTCAAAATTCTAATATACTTAATGTCAAATTGAGGATACACAAAAGTTTGGAGAGAGACAGACATAGAGAGAGAAGAGAGAGAGAGAGAGAGAGATGAGGCCTTCCTTGGAAGCATATGCAAAAAACATTTAATTAGTAAACAAAATTTCTTGCTCCTTGTGTTGAACAACCTCATGCACTTGTCCTTAACTCCAATGACAACCTTGAAAAGCCACACCTTGACCTTGCTTTGCATGATCACATTGAAAGAATATCTAGCCAATAATTCAATGTAACAAGAACAAATAAGTCATTGTAGGTAGGCCACATATAGTCGAAGTTGTCCTTATATATTGTCCTTTCATGTTGGCATCTAATAGGTCTTCTAGCCTATTCACACAATTAACAAATTTCCATTGCAATGGAATTTGACAAATCTCCATGAATGTTTAGGTAGGCTCTGTATGGGCCCCTTTGTGTGTATATTTACTCCTATTTGTCCATAAAAAGCATCAATTATGCTATGAGTAGACACAAGGACCATGGAATGGGCTGGATATTGTGAAAAAGGAGACTAGGGCCATAATTATATAATGGCCTCATAAAGTCTCAAGGATCCAAACTTCACATTTTCCAAACATTTTCATTTTGACCAATCATAGGATAATCCTTAGCCATATGATTTCCTTGTAAATAGACACCCTTGTCATAATGTGAATTCCAATTAAATATAATGAGGATAAAGGCTGTAAGAGAGTAATAAAAAGGACTCCTAGAAAGTCCAATGGTGCTTTAGGGAATTGTATTATATTTTAGGAGGGTGGCTATTTTGTCAAAAGTAAAGCCATGCTAGTCTCGGTGAGGCTACACTAAACTAGATTTGTGAATTTTGTGCTATGATTACACTAAAATTTGTATTGTGCTAGCTTAATTTCATATCATCCCTTCCCTTTACATTAAAAATCATGTTTAAATGTAATGTTTCCTTTTCCTTTAATACCTCATTAGATTTCCTTTTGACAAGTGAAGCATCGACATTTTAAAAAATATAAGGATATTTATATGTACTCTAGAGCATGATAGATAGCTACAAACTTAAGGAAGAAAAGAATCAATAATTATACATGTCAGAAGCACAATGAAACATGAAAATTAGAAAGCGATCAAATAAGAGTCAAATTTGAATGAGGAAAAGACATGTATCATGTAGAATATTTATTAAAGGAATAAAACCATAAAAATTATAAGAGAAGGATATATTACATTGAAAATCACATAACAAAAACTAGAAAAAATGGAAAAACTATATTTCAAATCACACAATAGGAAGGAATTTGCAATGTAGAAGCTACAAAGACATGAAAACTTGGAAATCGATAAGAATACAAGCTGAATTCCAGGAGGCATGGTGATACTATTTGTGAAGGAAAAAATAGGATGGTAGTGCATCAAGAAGCAAACACTAAGGAGTTCAAAAATGTTTCAATTACATATATCATCCTAAAGGCATGGTTCATTACAGTGAACCTATATGAAATTTAGGGAAATCTTAGGAAAATGCTTCTTAATGAACATTTTTGTAGGGATTTTAAAAAATGAACTAAAATTAGAGATCACAATTTTCTTTGGGAGCTTGAAATTTTTTAAGGGAAAATAATATTCCAGATCAAGGCTATTGATACATAATTTGGAATAGAATTCTAATATGGTTTCTTAAAAGATAGTTTGTCTTTCTTGATGTCTTAAGGGGGGAAATATGTGATACATCATATAATAGGTGAAACTACAAGAGTAAAGGTTGATAGCACATGGTTGAATCAAAGTGGGTCCCAAAAAAAGAAAAGTTGAAACATTTTTACAAGGGGAATTTTACATTTATCCATGAATGTACAAAAAGAGAATCTCCCCAAGGGTAAGTTAGGCCATATTGGCACCAAAACCATTGCTCATATAGGGGAAGGTTCGCATAATTATAAAAGGATAATATCAATAAACTTGGTAGGCAATTGTTGAAACATGTATTTTGATAAGCTATATAGTTTATCCACATTTTTCTTACTAAAGATGAGCTAGGTACTCAATTTTATTAAAAGGTGTCCAAAAGATGGTATTATTGATTTATTTTACGACATATCCTATGTGCTTCTATAGTAATTCTCCAAGAAGTAATTGAGCATGAAAAGAAAGCCGCAATGTTTTGTATACTCAATGTCATTTTGAGTATACACCGAAGGTTGGACACAGAGAGAGAGAGAGAGAGAGAGAGAGAGAGAGAGGAGGCCCACCTTGGTGGTATATACACAGATTGTCTCATTAGTAAACTACTTTTCTTGGTCCTTGTGTTGAACATTGTACTGGGATTGTCCTTATCTCCAACATCAACCTTGAAGGTCCATATCTTGACTTTGCTTTGCATGATCACATTGAAAGAATCTCTAGCAAATAAGTGATTCTAAGCAGGCCAAATATGGACAAGGTGTTCCCTTTTCATGTTTGCTTTTTATAGGTCTTCTAGTCTATTCACACAACTGACAAATTTCAATTCAATTGAATTTGACAAATCTCCATGAACGTTTAGTTAGGCTATGCGTGGGCCCTTGTGTGTGTATATTTAGTCCTCCTTGTCCACATAAAGCATCAATTATTCTATGAGTACTAGGACAAGGACTATGGAATGGGCTAGCTCTTATGAAAACAGGGTTGCGTCAAGAGTCTCAAGCCACAATTGTGTAATGGCCTCATACATCTCAAGGATCCAAATTTCACATTTTGCAAACCTTTTCATTTTGACAAGACATAGTATAATATGTAGCCATATGATTTCCTAGAAAATAGACACAAAAGATAAACTACGAAGCAATTTCAATCCCACTTTTTGGATATGCGAGCATTGTCAAACATTCAAGAATCAAAGGGTGCACATGGTCCACTTGTAATAGCATCAATTTCAATTAATTGTAGTGCAAAAACATGTTATCAGAGAGCAATATAAAGGACTTCTAGATGTCCAATAGTGCTTTATGAAATTATATTATATTCTATGAGGTTGCCTGTTTTGGCAAAAGTAAAGGCCATGCTAGTATTAGTGAGAGGCTACACTCTATTCTGCACCCCATGAAAGTCTATATAACAGAATCTCTTATATGCACTTAAATAAATCTAGATGTGAGAATTTTATGCTATGTGTTTACACTAAAATTTGTGATGTGCTTATTTAATTCCATATTATCCCTTATAAACCTAGATGTGAGAAATTTGTGCTATGTCTACATTAAAATTTGTACATTGATAATTTAATTCCATATTATCCCTTCCTTTTGCATTAGAATTCATGTTGTGTAGTGTTTCCTTTTTCTTTAATAACTCATTACACTTACTTTTGACAAGTGAAACGTCAGTATGACTAAAAATATTAATCTATTTATATGTACTCTATATCAAGATAGATATCCAAATAATTTAAAGACGAAGAGAACAAAGAATATACACGTTAGAAGCACAATGAAACATGAAACTTAGAAAACGATCAAATAAGAATCAAATTTGAACCTTCATGGATCAAGGAGTTTGCACGGTGCACTTGTCATAGTGTTAATTCCAATTAAATGTAGTGAGGATACATGTTGTAAGAGAGTAACAAAGAGGTCTTCTAGAAGGTCCAATGGTGCATTAGGGCATTATATCATATTTTAGGAGGGTGGCTTTTTTGTCAAAAGTAGAGCCATGCTAGTCTCTGTGAGGCTACACTCTATTGTGCACACCATGAATACCTATATAAGAGAAGCCCTTATACACTTTTAAATCAGCCTAGAGTCAAGAATTTTGTGCCATGGCTACATAAAAATATGTATTGTGCTAACTTTTAATCCCATATCATCCCTTCCCTTTACATTAAATTCATGTTTAAATGTAGTGTTTCCGTTTCCTTTAATGACTCGTGAGATTTCCTTTTGAGAAGTGAAGTGCTAGTATTACAAAAACTATAAAGTTATCTATATGTACTCTATAGCATGATATATAGCTAAAAATTCAAGGAAACATATAAACAATAGTTATACGTGTCAAAATCACAATGAAACATGAAAATTAGAAGGCGATCAAATAAGAGTCAAATTTGAACAAGGAAAATACATGTATTGTGTAAAATATTTATTAAAGGAGTAAAAACGTATAAATTACAATAGAAGTATCTATTACATTGAAAATCACATTAGAGAAACTAGAAGAAAAGGAGATACTATATTTAAAATCACACAAGAGGAAGGAATCTGCAATGTAGAAGCTATAAAGACATGAAAACTTGTAAATCGATACGAATACAAGCTAAATTCTAGGAGGCATGGTGATACTGTTTGTGAAGGGAAAAAAATGATGGTAGTAGATCAAGAAGCAAACACTAAGGAGCTGAAAAAGGTTTCAATTACATGGATGGATTCAATTACATAGATCCATCCTAAAGGCACCAAGGGTCTCCCCAAGGGTAAGTTAAGACATGTTGGCACCAAAAGCACTACTCGTATAGGGGAAGATCCGCATAAGTATAAAAGGATAATATGAATAAAATTGGTACAAAATCTGAGAGAGAGAGAGAGAGAGAGAGAGAGAGAGAGAGAGAGAGAGAGAGTAATTTGGAATATAATTTTAATATGGTTTCTTAAAAGATACTTTGGAGATAGTTTGTCTTTCTTCATGTCTTTAGTAGGAAAATATGTCATATATATTATAATACTTGAAACTACAAGAGTAAGGGTTGATAGCACATGGTTGAATCAAAGTGGATACCAAAAAAGAAAAGTTGAAACAATTTTACAAGGGGAAGTTTGAGGGAAGTTTACATTTATCCATGAATGTACAAAAAGAGGATCTCACCAAGGGTAGGTTAGGACATGTTGGCACCCAAAACAATTCTCATATAGGGGAGGGTTCTCATAATTATAAAGGATAATATGAATAAACTTGGTAGGCAATCCTTGAAACATGTATTTTGATAAACTATAGAGCTTTTCCACATTTTTCTTACCAAGGATGAGGTAGGTACTCAAGTTTATTGAAAGGTGTCCAAAAGATGGTATAATGTAGTTATTTCAAGACATATCTTGTGTGCTTCTACACTGATTCTCCAATGTGTAATTGAGCATGAAAAGTAGGCCGCCACTTTTTGTATACTCAATGTCATATTGATTATACACAAAAGGGGTTTTTGTGTGTGTGTGTGTGTGTGTGTGTGTGAGAGAGAGAGAGAGAGGGAGAGAGAGAGAGAGAGAGAGAGAGAGAACCGGGGGTGCAATACTAAGAAACCTTATTTATCACGTGCATTCAAGGTGTACTTAAAAAGGCACTCAACTAAAATTTCCTAGACAATAAAACTACCCCTCTTTACTTATGAACTAATGGAGTTTTTCTAAGGTTTAATTTAAAAATCCCTCTTATGATTGTAACCCTGTGAATTTTTTTCAGAAAGTTGAATTAAATACCCCTCCTCTTGAATGCATGTGGTACACTAATTTTTTTTAAACTGAACCCCCCAAGGGGGGAGAGAGAGAGAGAGAGGGAGAGAGAGAGAGAGAGAGAGAGAGAGAGAGAGAGAGAGAGGGAGGGAGGGATTGATGAGGCCTACCTTGGTGGTATATGCACAAATGTTCTCATTAGTAAACAACTTTTCTTGCTCCTTGTGGTGAAAAATATCTTGGGATTGTCCTTACCTCCAAAGACAACCTTGAAGGTCCATATCTTGACCTTGATTTGCATGGTTGCAATGAAATAATCTGTAGCATATAAGTTAGTGTACAAGCAGGCCAAATATGGACAAAAAGGTCCTTATGGATTCCCTTTTCGTTTTTGCTTTTTATAGGTCTTCTAGTCTTTTCATACAATTGACAAATTTCCATTACAATTGAATTACTCGGCACAAGGATTATGGAATGAGCTAGCTCTTGTGAAAAAAGGTTGCATCGAGTCTGGAGCCACAATTGCGTAATGGCCTCATAAAGTCCCAAGGATTCGAATTTCACATTTTGCAAATCTTTTCATTTTGACAAGACATAGGATAACCTGTAGACATATGCTTCCCTAGAAAATAGACACAAAACTCTAATCTACTAAGCACCTTCAATCCTACTTTTTGGATGTGCGAGCATTGTCAAGCGTTCAAGGATCAAGCCTGTGTGCATGGTCCACTCGTAATAGCATCAATTTCAATCAATTGTAGTGCGAAAGCATGTTGTAAGAGAGTAATTAAAAGGACTTCTCGAGGTCAAATGGTGCTTTATGAAATTATATTATATTCTATGAGGGTGGCTCTTTTTGACAAAAGTAGAAGCCATGCTAGTATTGGTGAGAGGCTACACTCTATTCTATGCCCATGAAAGCCTATATAAGAGATGATCTTATATGCACCTAAATAAATCTAGATGCAAGAATTTTGTGCTATGTGTCTACATTAAAATTTGTATTGGTGCCAATTTAATTCCATATTATCCCTTCCTTTTACATTATCCCTTCTAAACCTAGATGCGAGAACTTTGTGCTATGTCTACATTAAAATTCCTACTATGATAATTTAATTCCATATTGTCCCTTCCTTTTACTTTAGAGTTCATGTTGTGTAGTGTTTCCTTTTTCTTTAATAACTCAATAGATTTCCTTTTGACAAGTGAAGCATCAGTATGACTAAAAATATAGAAGAAGAGAAGCAAGAATATAAATGTTAGAAGCACAATGAGATATGAAAGTTACAAAATGATCAAAGAAGAATCAAATTTGAACAACGAAAAGACATGCATCATGCAAAACATTTATTAAAAGAATGAAACAGTACAAACGCAAGAGAATGAGATATTAAGTTGAAAATCATATAAGAGGAAACTAGAAGAAAATGAGGTGTTGTATTTAAAATCACACAAGAAGAAGGAATCTACAATGTAGAAGTTACACAGACATGAAAACTTCAAAATCGGTAAGAATACATATAAGTTTTAGGAGGCATGGTGACAGTGTTTGTGAAGGAAAAAATATGAAGGTAGTACATCTCAAGAGCTGAAAATGGTTTACATATAAGCATCCAAAGCGCATGTTTCATTATAATGTGATTTAAATTTGCACCTATATGAAATTTAATGCAATCTTAGCCAAATACCACTTAATGAACTTCTTGTAGGGATTTAAAAAAAGGAGTTCAAAATTTTTTTGGGAGGTTGATATTTTTAAATGGAAAATAATATGCCAAGTCAAAGGATGTTTATACATAATTTTGAATAGACTTTGAAGATGATTTCTTATAATATGGTTTTTCTTTCTTCATGTCTTTGGTGGGGAAACATTTGATATATCTAATAATACGTGAAACTTCATGAGAATAAGGATTGATAGCACATGGTTGAATCCAAAGAAGAAGACAAGGTGAAACCATGTTAATAAGGGAAATTTTGGATTCTTCCAGAAATTTCTTGTGCTTCTACACTAATTCTCTCATGTGTAATTAAGTCTGAAAAGTAGGTTGTCATATTACTACTAGCACTTTTGGTATACTTAATTTCAAATTGAGTATACACAAAATTATAATGAGTAACTAAGTGTGAAAAGTAGGCTGCCATATTACTACTAACACTATTTGTATACTCAATTTCAAATTGAGTATACACAAAAGGTTAGAGAGAGAGAGAGAGAGAGAGAGAGAGAGAGAGATTTATGAGGCCTACCTTGGTGGCATGTGCCAACATTTTCTCATTAGTGAACATCTTTTCTTGCCCTTGCGTTGAACAATGTCATGGGCTTGTCCTTGCATGAACATCTTTTTACCCTTGCATTGAACAATGTCATGGGCTTGTCCTCAACTCCAATGACAACCTTGAAAGTCCATATCTTGACCTTGCTTTGCATGCTGACATTGAAGGAATCTCTAGCCAATAAGTCATTGTAAGAAGGCTAGATATGGACAAAGTGATTGTTATAGATCACCTTTTCATGTTTTCATTTTATACATCTTCTACTCTATTCACTAAGCAAATTTCCATGGCAATGCATTTGAAAAGTCTCCACCAACTTTAAGGTAGCCTCTATATGGGCCCTCTGTGTTTAATTACTCCTACTTGTCCATAAAAAGCATCGATTATGCTATGAGTAGACACAAGGACGATGGAATAGGCTAGATCTTGTGGAAACAGGTTCCATCAAGGAGCGAGAGCCGCAATTGAATCATGGCCTCATAAATTCTTATGAATCCAAATTTTAGATTTTTCAAACTCGTTGAATCTAAAAAAACATAGAATAATCCATAGACATATCATTTCCTACAAAATGGATAGCAAAAGTTAAACTTGTAACTAGTTTCATTAATCCTACTTTTGAAATGTGCAAAAATTTCCAAAGTTTTATGGAGAATGATAGATAGATAAAGACTAAGGAAGAAGAGGAGTAGGAATATGCATGTAGGTAGCACAATGAAAAAGTGTGGGAATTTGAAAAACATCAAACAAGAGTCAAATTTGCACAAGGGACGAAATGTATGAAGTAAAATATTGATTAAAGAAATAAAAAAGTACAAACTACAAGAGAAGGAGAAACTACATTGAAAATGACATAAAAGAAACTAGAAGAAAAGGAGATGTTATATTTAAAATCACACAAGAGGAAGGAATGTGCATACTAGAAGTTACAAAGAAATCAAACTTGGAAATCGATAAGAATAAAAGATAAATTGTAGAAGGCATGGTGATCCGATTTTGTGAAGAACAAAATATGAATGTAGTACAACAATGAACACTTAGGAGTTAGAAAAAGGCTTACATATGCTCATCCAAAAGATAGGTTCATTACAAAGTGATTTAAATTTGAACCTATATGAGTTTTAAGGAGATCTTAGCCAAATGAGGGTTAGTAAACATTTCCATCGAGGTTTTAGAAAGAGAATCTCAATCTTACTAATAGATAAAATTTATTTATTTTTGGAGCTTGACATTTTTAAGGTAAAATACTATTCTAGATAGAGGCTATTGATACATAATTTAGAATAGACTTGAAGATCGTCTTTTAAAATATTATTTTTCTTTCTTCAAGTATTTAGTGGTTATATCACATAGGACATGAAAGTATATGAGTAAGGATTGATAGCACATTGTTGAATCTAAGTTGGTACAAAAAAAACAAGATAAGGTGCAATCGTTTTAACGAGGGAGATTTTAGATTCTTCCAAAAATGTACAAAAAGAGGATTAAGTTAGGACATGTCGACACACTAGTCACTCATCATATAGGGGAAAGTTTACATAATTACAACAAGGTAATATACATAAAGTTGGTATGCAACTTGAACAACTTTATTGTCTTGTCCTCAACTCCAACAACAACTTTGAAAGTCCATAGATTTGGCCTTGCTTTGCATGATTGCACCAAAAGAATCTCTAGGCAATAAGTCATTATAACAAAGCCCGGTCCTTAAAGATTTTGACAAATTGCTCATATATAAATGTATCTTGATGTTGCACACGGCAATGCTATGGTAGAGCTAGTATATATGTAAGGAGAGGAGGAACAAGAATCGATACTTATGGATTTCAAGGCTAAGAGTAGGCTTAGAGTCATGTGTGTGAGACATAGAACAAGCATGGTCGTGTTGAAGATTTGTATCCTCATGTGTTTCACTTTTGTAGTGGTTGCAATAGGAGGCTGCACACCAAGCCCCCAAGATGCTGCCTCCTTACTTTCATTTAGGGCCTCCTTGTCAGACGCTCAGGGTTCCCTTTCGACTTGGGGGGTGGTGATGCACAATTCAAGTAGTTGTTGTACTAATTCCTCCACCACACCTGCATGGACAGGAATCCAATGTAACCAACAAGGTCATGTTGTAGCTCTTGACTTGTCTACTCTCTCACTTCACGGCTCCATTCCCTTGCTTCTCGGCCACCTCTCCTTTCTCTTAGATCTCAACCTCTCCTACAATAATTTCTTTGGCAACATCCCCCCTTGGTTATTTGTCAATTGTACCTCCTTGCAATCCCTTGATCTCAGTGCTAACAACTTTAATGGAGAGATACCATCAGAGCTAGGCATGCTACAACGTCTCAGGGTGCTTTACCTTGCTAAAAATGGATTGACGGGTGTTGTCCCCAGAACTTTGGGGAATTGCTCGGCTTTGGAGGACTTGGAGCTTCCAATAAACCAATTGAGTGGAGAGATACCGCCAGAGCTGGGCATGCTACAACATTTGAGAGTGCTTGACCTTTGGGGCAATGCATTGATAGGTGGTGTTCCAACAAGTTTGGTGAATTGCTCGGCTTTGGAGGACCTGGACCTTGACGAGAATCAGCTGAGTGGAGCGATACCATCGGAGCTAGGCATGCTACAACGGCTGAGAGTGCTTTACCTTTGGGGAAATGCATTGATAGGTGGTGTTCCCACAAGTTTGGTGAATTGCTCGGTTTTGGAGGAACTGCAGCTTGGGCAGAACCAATTGAGCGGAGAGATACCATCGGAGCTAGGCCTGTTGCAACAATTAGGGACGCTTTACCTTCGGGGCAACAACCTGAGCGGTGAAATTCCAACGTCCTTGATGAATTGCTCGCTTCTAGTGAAAGTTTCGCTACGTCAAAACCAGTTCAGCGGAGGAATTCCTATGCAGATTGGCAGGCTTCGAGGTTTGCGCTGGCTCTACCTTGGGAGTAATAGACTTACGGGGACTCTTCCTACGGCCTTGCTAAACTGCACAGCTCTTGAAGAACTTGACATCTCGGCCAACCAGCTCACCGCTCCTGAAGCCTTTCTGGGCGACCTCCTTGAGACTCTCACGCATCTGCAAATATTCGTTCTCCGCATCAACCGATTCGAAGGCAGCCTTTCCGATGCTTTCGGCGGATGCACCAACCTCACCTACTTGGACTTGTCCTACAATTCTTTCACAGGACCTCTTCCTCGCTCTCTTGCACGTCTCCAGCGACTCATCAAGCTCCGCTTCGAACAAAATCATTTCGAGGGAGCCATTCCCAGCATGTTTTCGACCTCCCTATTACTGCAGACGCTAGACCTCTCCTCCAATAACCTCTCAGGTGATTTCTCCCATTAGATTTGTGCTTGTTGCTGCCGCCAAGCCCTCTCTTCTGAAGTTCATTGACGACACTTTAATTCTCTTGACTGTTGTTTCAGGTAGCATTCCAAATAGTCTGGGACAACTACCTGCTCTTCTTCACCTAAATCTCTCGCACAATCGCTTGGTTGGCCAAGTACCACGACAGCTTGGAAATCTTCTGCAGCTTTTGTCCTTGGATCTGTCAAGGAACGGACTGTCCAGCCAAGTTCCTGCCGCTCTTAGTGGCTGCGTGGAATTGATGAGCTTGAATTTGTCATACAACAAACTCAGTGGAAATGTACCAGCGAGCCTTGCCCAGCTTCGCAGCCTACAATCGTTGGATCTGTCTTACAATCAACTTAACGGTTCGCTTCCACAAATCCCGCCGTTCCAAAATGCATCAATTTCAAACTTCTCTGGAAACCCTGACCTGTGCGGCCGAATACTTCAAAAAGCATGTAATAACACTAATTCTAAACCCAAATTGGCGGTGGAGATTATAATCATTGTGTCAATCGACGTCGTTGCGGCGGCAATTTTCACAATTCTCGTCATTTGGCGTCGGAAGTGTAGAGCAACAGGTCATCTACAAGACAATTTGTTGCGAGAGAGTTATTTAAAGGTCACTACTGAAGAGCTTCGACAAGCAACGGACAACTTTAGCCATGAAAATATCATAGGTTCTGGAGGTGCCAGCATCGTCTTCAGAGCTCTGCTCCCACGAGAGAATATTGCAGTGGCCGTTAAGGTTATGAGGAATGAAGTGGCCTTGAATGTAGAGGCTCGGTTTAGAAGAGAAGTGCAGGTGCTGGCCAAAGTGCGACACCGGCACATTGTGAGAATATATGGATGCTGCATCAGCTTGGATATCAAAGCACTTATTCTGGAGCTTATACCGAATGGCAGTTTGGCAGAGCATTGCTATGGCCGGAGCAAGCTGCAAAGGAATCCACTGAGTATGCAGGAGAAATTGCGCATATTAAGAGGGGTTGCGCATGGCCTGCACTACTTGCATGACCTCCATCCAGAAGGACCCATTTTGCATTGTGATCTCAAGCCCGAGAATATTTTGTTGGATGCTGATTTGGAACCACACATTTCTGATTTTGGAATTGCCAAGCTCCTCTCTGGGGATACTTATGAAGCTTCAATGTCTCTTTTGTTGCTCAGAGGATCTCTGGGCTACATCCCTCCAGGTAAGGCCAAACGAAATTTAACTTTCAAGTTCTATTCTTATTGAAAAATTAATGTTTCTCATTCTTTTAGTTCCCCATGATGTGTGTGCTATTGATCATGGATTTGATTGCAGAATATGGATACAATTGTCAAGTGAGTACTAAGGGAGATGTGTATAGCTTTGGTGTGATAATGCTAGAGCTTCTCACCGGCAAGAGACCCACCATGTTCACTAATGAGTTGGAGGAAGGGCAGAGTCTTGTGTCATGGGCACAATCAGCTTACTTACATAATGAATTGAGCATTTTCGACACCACAACTTTGACTAAACAAGTGGCGAAGAGAATAATACAATTTGCTCTAATGTGCACAAATCATTTGCCCTCTAATCGTCCCACCATGCACCAAGGTGTGCAATTCCTAACTAGCTTCTGATAGATCAAGTACCATGCTCCCTCTATGGTTCATGTAGTATTTGACCTAGGATAAGTTACTTCAATACTTGTTACCTCTATGAGCAAATCTCTCTTTTGTAAAATGTATGTTATTGTAATTATGCTTTGGCTTACATTGTATCTAAACATATAGAGAAAAACAAAGGCGTTTTGTCATGGGTGTGTTTACTGTTGACTATGTGGGAGAGTCATATATATTTATGTTGTATCTAAACGTAGATGTAAGTCTTGGTAGATTGCCATGATCAACACATTGACCAATTTACTAACTTACGAGAACTGTTTATGACTGACAGATAAATTTTAGAAGGGCCATGTTTTGGGGACTATGAGCAAATTATAGTATCTTTTATGCGAGTACAACGTCTACTTGAGAAGGAGCTTGTCTTATGGATTGAAGTAGATCTCTTTTGTGGTAGAAATCTTATTTATGCAAGAAGACTACAAGATCTCTTTTGCCAACATAGTACGTGCTTGATAAGATACTTGTGCCTATGTGAAATGAATTCAAACGTTTGCATTGTTATGATGGTGGGCAAGACAATATCATTGAGTTTTAAGCAAGGTGATATCTAAATATGGTAGACTTGAGTGATAACTCAGGCATGAGTGAGATTCGCTAAGAATTTATTTCTACTCATAAGTAGAGAATTCCATTAAACTCAAATTATGGCATAAAGAACACAAAATAGATAGTTTATGCCTCTTCTTTTTGGTTGATAATGGCTATGCATCACCCATATTAATGTCATGACCATAAGGACAACATGAAGTGCCTAAAGGATAACAATTAATGAAAGAATTTGGAGAGGACAACTACCATGACATGTGAAAAATTTCAAAGAAAAAGGAAAAGACTTCATTTCACTAGTGAAACCAACTAGTCTCTCATTAGTTACATGTGCATTGGTCCACATTTTGATTTCATTGCAAAGAAAGGCACATATGGTTTGAGACATACTATCTTAGCAACACTAAGATAAACTCACTAGTACTCAATTCATTTGACAAATGTAAATGAGGACAATATCAACGATATATAGAAGCCATTCGGGTCATTGTTTGCTTGGGTGTAGCCATTTTTGGTGAGGTTCAGGGACTTTTCTATATATAGCTACATTGCATGACCCATAACTTATGCATTGCTCAATGGAATTTGGCAAACTTTATCTTCAAGTTGTAGTACACATTCCAAACTTCAACATGAGACCAAAAAATTTTGGAATAAGGATCTGAAATGAGGTCGTTAAAGCATTACAAGTGCTATGTTGCATGTGAAGCATGCACCCTAAAGACTATAAGATATAGCAATTTATTCAAAATGATCAAAATTTTATTTTATACATACATGCAACCAAGTAATTATTCAAAAGTACACTATGTGCGCTTCTCCTCAATCCAAGGACACACCTAAATGAGAACATTAGGCATGGGTTAACAGGCCTCCAATGTTGTGCTAAAGTGATGCATACCCATTTGAGAGAACGCTCCATAACTTTTTTTTGATTTGTTGAAAACTCAAACGGATTGAAATTTTGGAATCCAAACCAGGACTACTGTATGGTGGTCTTAAAACATTGATAGTTATTGGTATTGGTATCTAGATTCACCCTAAAATGAAAGATGTTGGTAAAGTGTAATTTGTGCATGTGAAAAGATATTTTAATAAATCCAACACTATTTACAATTTTGAATTGTTTCTTTTTCCATGCACTTGCTTGCTATATGGCTCATAAGCATGCCAAAGGTCATTGCATTTAATAATACACAGCATCATACCCGATAGCGTGCCCTTTGGCCTGTTTGTGTTTTGAAGCATTTTAGGCCACATTGCACTTATTTGGGATATCCAATTCTGCTAATGTGTATCGCTAGAGGGGGAAAACCGACAGTTGAAATTTTGCTACTCCCGCGAATTTTTTCACACCTCCTGCCCATCAAATCTTGGAAGATTAAGTATCAACAACTTGCTCCTACCTTGTAAATGCCCTGCAATCGATGTAACCTTGTGCAGACTTTGGTTTGTCTTTCAGGTAAGTTATCTTCTATTCTTTGCTTGCCTCACCAGCTAGGTTCTCTGGGTCTATTGTGGACTGATCGTGGCCATGGTGTCAATGGCAACATGCTGTGAAGATAGTGGGAGAGAGGAAAGGAGTCTCACTTGCGGCTTTCTCACATACACAATGGGGGAATACACACAAAGGTGGAGGCTGAAAACAGTTTTCCTCTTCTTAGTTGTGAAAGCCAAAAGAACTCTAGTACAAAGAAATAGAAGAACCATATATGTGGGTCTCAAACCAAACTCAGCTAACTAAGGTGGCATACTAACTGAGCCACGAACTAGAGTACATAAGGATAGCTGTCATCTAGCTATTATTCATGGGTGGTGTACCAACCGCATCTGCAGCTAACAATTTGGTGACATAAATGCACAACGGTCACCCTGGCATATCACGAGTGGAGCTCGATATCTCAACACTCCCCCTCGAGCTCAATCCCAATTCCTGCACACCAAGTAGGTCTCTGAACTTACGCAGCTTCTCTGCGCCCAATGCCTTCGTGAATATGTCAACTACCTGATCCTCTGTGCTGACATAAACTAGATCAATAAGACCTAGTAAAACCTTCTCCCGCACATAGTGATAATGCACCTCAATGTGCTTTGTTCTAGCATGATAGACTGGGTTATTTGCCAAGTGTATACTTCTCATGTTGTCATAATAAATGACAACTGGCCCATCTGTAGACTGATGCATATCATAAAGTAGCTTATGCAACCAAGCTACCTCACATGCAGCCATTGCTGCACCCCTGTACTCAGCCTCTGTGCTCGACAAGGCAACTGTAGGCTATTTCTTGCTGCTCCAAGTGACTGCAGCACTCCCAAAAGAGAAAACATATCCACTGGTAGATCGTCTATCAGAAATACTACCAGCCCAATCAGCATTTGTGTATCCATGCAACTGTATCTGAACCCCAATCTCATAAAATAGTCCATACTGCAATGTGGACTTCACATAACTCAGTATGCATCTAGCCGCATCCAAATGCGATTTCCTTGGAGCCTGCATAAACTGACTTACCAACCCAACAACATAGCTCAAATCTGGCCTGGTAATAGTCATATAAATCAAACTTCCTACTATGCGTCTGTACATAGTAGGATCTTCCAGAAGCTCACTTGCATCTGCACTCAGCTTCACATTCTGCTCCAAAGGAACTGAAATAGGCTTACAGCCTGTCATCCCATATTTGGACAACATGTCCAATCCATACTGCCTCTGCAAGAGCGTATCCCACTTGGTGACCTAATCACCTCAATGCCCAAGAAATAACGCAGCTCTCCCAAATCCTTCATCTCAAACTTCTGCTTCAATAGCATTTTCACATGAAGGATATCTTCATCACTATCACCTGTGATGATCAAATCATCAACATAAATGACAAGCAGCATAATACCTTTCTCTGTTTTTCTCACATAAAGTGAGAAATCAGCCTTGGAAATTTGAAAGCCAATAGTGACAAGATATTGTCCTATCTTGTCAGACCATGCTCTAGGTGCTTGCTTCAAGCGATACAAGGCTTTCTTCAACCTGCAAACAAACTCAAGATGAACAGCATGCACATAATATGGTGGCTGCTCCATATAGACCTCTTCTTGCAAATCACCATGCAAGAAGGCATTCTTTACATCCATCTAATGTAAAGACCATCCTTTCGATGTAGCCATAGCAATGACTACGCTTACGGTTGCCATCCTTGCAACCAGACTGAATGTTTCTTCATAATCAATGCCATATGTCTGTGCATACCCCTTGACAACTAATCTTGCCTTGTATCTGTTCACAGGACCATCTGCATTGTGCTTCACCTTATAAATCCACTTATAGCATATTGCATTCTTGTCTTTAGGCAAAGGCACCAATTCCCATGTAGCATTTGCTTCCAAGACATCCATTTCTTCATCCATGGCTTTCTCCCATTTTTCTTTTCCCATGGCTTGCTCAAAAGAAGTGGGTTCTGGTTCGTGTATGACTTTGACCATATAGGCATAGTGAATGGCTGTAAATCCATCATATTTCAGCCTATCCACAGGATACCTAGCTCTGGTAGACCTGCACAAAATAGGCTCACTTCCAGGTGCTCTCAAAACATCTGTGGTCTTCCTTACTCCATGTGTAACAACAGAAGGAATACCCAACTCATCATCAATGCTCTGTTCTGAGCCACTGGATTCACCATCCACATAAGAGTGACCTGCATTCACATCAAACATGGGCTGATCTACCTTCTCTTTTCCTTTTCGTGATACCTGCATAGCACTATCTGCATTGCTTTGAGGAGATTCTCCTGATCTCAATCTGCCTGTCCATGGCAAAGTATGTGAACCACTGCTAGAGGACACTCCAGGTCCACTAATATTTTGTGATTGCTGCTGTGAATTCTATGCAGCATTACCATTTTGTGCATCTACATCATCAATCACATTTACTGGTTTATACCAGCTGCTCATCTCATCAAAAACATCTATGCTCACTGTAAACTTACGAGTAGAAGGGTTATAGCTCAGGGGGGTCACTATGTATAAACCCTCTATATCACGTGCGTTCAAGGCCTATATTTAAAATCCCTTATCTATAAATTTTTTCATTAATAAAATGTACCCCTTTTCTATACAAATCTGTAAATTTTTTCCAAAACTATTTTAAATAGTCCCTTATGTATATTTATTTCTGTAAATTTTAGAAATAAAAAATATCCTTCTGTTGAACTCACGTGATAGGGTTACATATGATGAGTGACCCCCCCGAGGGTTATAGCATCTATACCCTTTTTGTTGCAAAGAATAACCAATAAAGATGCACTTCTCAGCTTTTGGATCCAACTTGGACCTCAACTCATTTGGCACATGAACATAGGCAATGCAACCAAAAATTTTCAAATGAGAAATATCTGGTTTCCTACCAATATACATCTCCTCCAGCGTCATGACATGTATTGCTGCAGTGGGAGTCCTGTTCATTATGTAAACTGTTGTAGCAACTGCTTTAGCCCAATAATAATCTAGTAGGTCTTTTTCATTTAGCATGGCCCGAGATACCTCTCCAATATGCCTGTTTTTCCTTTCTGCAAGTCCATTTTGCTGTGGGGTATGACTACATGAATATGGCTGCTTTATGCCATGCTCCTGCAGGAACCATGCAAACTCATTTGAGAGGTACTCTCCCCCTCCATCTGACCTTAGGCATTTTATTTGCAGGCCTGTTTCTTTTTCAACCATAGCTTTAAAAGCTTTGAAATGCCCAAACACTTCACTTTTCTTTTTCATAAAATACACCCAAACTTTTCTGCTGTAGTCATCAATAAAAGTGACAAAATAATGACAACCTCCAATAGATGCAGCTTTAGTAGTCCACACATCAGAGTGGATTAATTCCAATGGCTTCTTACTCTCTTAAACATGTCTAGGAAATGGTTTCCTTGCCTGTTTTCCAAATTGACAGGCTTCACATACCTTATGCATTTCTGCAACTTTGAATTTAGGCAATCTTGCAACAATATTTTGGGCCTGCATTGATTTAAGTCATTGTACATTAACATGACCAATGCGTTTATGCTAGATATCAATATCTGCAGCTACACTGGTCCCATGTGCAAACATTGCTGCACTCAATTCAGGCATGTCCACATCCAACGTAAACATCCTGCCCTTCTTCTTTCCTTTTGCTATCAAGCGACCGTTATTTTTCATATCCTCAACAAAGCATCCATGAGGATTAAATCTGACCTGCAAGCCCTGCTCAACCATTTGACCAACAAAAACCAGGTTCTTGGTGATATTCGGGACATGAAATACAATCTGCACAATAGGATGTGCAGTATCATCACCAGTCTCCACAAATCCTAGTCTTTCCATTTTCCTTGCATCCTGCATCCATTCTGCATGACCTATCATGTGGTTTGACGCACCTGAGTCAACATACCACACATCATTGCTTTCTCCTCCACTTGTCACAGAATTGGTCATGTGCTGCATCATAAACAGATGCTCATTTATGTCATCACCCTGTCTACTAGAAGATGCATGATTCCCTTGCTGGAATTTTCCATTCATGATGTCATTCTCCTTTTTATAGCAGTCTTTAACCATATGACCCATTTTACCACAGTAGTAGCATTCAACATTGTTGTTTGCATTTTGGCCTCTCTACCATCCACCACGACCTCTTTGGCTCCCCCTGCCTCTAGAGTTACCACGTCCTCCTCCATAGGACTGGTTTCTTGAGTTTGCTACATATTCTGATTTCTACGATGGCCTCCAGATCGGCCTGCTCTACCTCTGCCTCTACCTCTTCCAGCATTTGAGTAGAAGACGGTTTCTTTTGAAGTTCCTCCTGAAGAAGATGTACCACCATTTCTCTCCTCTTCAGAGATTAGAAGAGCAATCAACTCAAAATTTTTCACGGACGGCAATGGATGTCCAGAACTATGCATAATCCTTTCCTAGACCATTCAAAGTCATAGAAACTAAATCATCATCTTCCACTGGCGACCCAATGGAAGCAAGTGCATCTGCAATTTTCTTCACCTCCATGTGGTAGTCATTGATGCTCATATTTTCTCTCTGCACATTGTGCAACTCCTGCTTGAGCTACATTTTCCTGGCTTGCGTATTTGTGCTGTACATTTTTGCCAAAGTATCCCATGCCACCTTTGGCGTACTTGCATCCTGAATATGCACAATCATAGAATCTGAAATACTGATAGACAGCCAGTACATAACTTTTCTGGCTCTCTCATGCCATCCTTTAAATGCCTGCATTTCCTATTGATTGGGAACATTAGGAAGAATTGGTTCTTCTTCATTTCCTGTAATGAACTCCCAATAGCCTTTTCCCATAAGGAAATTCGTCACTCTAAACTTCCATGCTTGGAAGTTGTTCTTGTAAGGCTTTTCAGTGACAATCTGTGAAAGAGAATCAGACGCCATTACAGAACACTGCAAAATATTCTGTCACTGCAAAAAACATAGCTTTTGCCTCACAAGGGCAAATCTGCAAAGCTGACAAAAGTGGTATTTGACCACACAGTCACTTCCTAGTGACGATTTGGCATCAACAGGCAATAAGGATGATTCTGTAACTCCCAATATCTCTGTGCACAGGCATACGATGCAATATCTGTGGCAACTTTTCATCGACCTGCAGAGCAGTGGTCGCACAGCAAAAACAGGGCCTTTTTCTCAATGCTTGTGGAGAACTTCCACCTCCAAAACGGGCCACGAAGGGGCCTCGAATCAGCATATACTACCCTCTCGCCACCCCGCGAAGGGCATCTCAATCTGAGACAATGCACTCTTGCACTTTCCGGCTGTGCTACCTGCAGAGATTTGCTCCCAAACTCGAAAAAGGAAAGCAACACTGGTCCTCTTACCAGGACACCGCGAACTTGGTTTGCTTTCTTGAGCTCCTTACCACGAACTAGGCTCTGATACCATGTGAAGATAGTGGAAGAGAGGGAAGGAGTCTCACTTGCGGCTTTCTCACATACACAATGGGGGAATACACACAAAGGTGGAGGCTGAAAACAATTTTCCTCTTCTTAGTTGTGAAAGCCAAAAGAACTCTAGTACAAAGAAATAGAAGAACCCTATATGTGGGTCTCAAACCAAACTGAGCTAACTAAGGTGGCATACTAACTGAGCCACGAACTACAGTACATAAGGATAGTTGTCATCTAGCTATTATTCATGGGCGGTGTACCAACCGCATCTGCAGCTAACAATTCGGTGACATAAATGCACAACGGTCACCCTAGCATATCACAAGTGGAGCTCGATATCTCAACTCATGCAGCTCACCATGGCTTGCAAGACAAGCAAATAGAGGTTGCGAGACAAGAAAGATAAAAAGCCAGGTCAAGACACAAGGAACAGAGTGCAGGTCGAGGAAAGTGTTGGCACGGAAGATATGCAACCATAGGCTGGTTCAGCTCAATCACCAGGTATGTGATTGTCCAGAACCAGCATGGTTGAATAGACATTAGTTGTTGTCCAGTCTGGTGGCATGGTTGAGCAGAAATTAACAGTAATATATTGTTATTTTACTAAACTAGCTCGATGGTTGGAACATCATGCAACCGTGGTTGCTTCAACTCAATCACCAGTTATGTGATTGTCCTGAACCAGCGAGGTTGAACAGATATTATTTTTTGACCAACCCGGTGGTGGTTGAAATTATTGTTTCTTAGTACTTAAATTCGTTAAATTTAATTTCCTACTATTCGGGTCATATACCACTGTTAAATTGTGGAATTCAGAAATGAAAAGCAATATATTGTTATTTTATAATGGTGACATTCAAAAATGAAAAGCAATATACTTGTTATTGTCTAATATGTGAAGTTGAGACCATCAGGCTAAACCATCCTAGTAGTTGAAATTGTGACAGTGTCCTAAACCATCCTAGTGGTTAAAATTGTGACTGTCCTAAATGTGTCCTAGACCAACCGAGTGGTTGACTATCCTAAAGGTATCCTAAACCAGCCCGGTGATTGAAATTGTGATTGTCCTAAACCAGCGCAGTAGTTGAAAATTGTTTTGCTTCATTATATACTCTAATTAGACTGTGTTTTGTCTTCTTTTAGTAGTAGCAAAAAGGGGGCTCATTGTTCTATTGTTCCCGCATGTTGGGTCAGCAGACGGAGTTGTATCTCAAGTTTATGGATCAGAATATGGACATTTCAATTGGGCAGAGGAGCTTTGAGTATTGTAAGCCCTGGTAGGTCAAGAAACTTAAAGACAGGAATGTTTGTTGTTGCAAAATACACAGACTTTGACCTGGCATGGCAAGCTATGAATGACTTGAGATCTGGTTGTGTTGGAGCATTGCTCCATGGGGTGTTGAGATATCGAGCTCCACTCGCGATATGCCAGGGTGACCGTTGTGCATTTATGTCACCGACTTGTTAGCTACAGATGCGGTTGGTACACCGCCCACGAATAATAGCTGGATGACAGCTATCCTTATCTACACTAGTTCGTGGCTCAGTTAGTATGCCACCTTAGTTAGTTGAGTTTGGTTTGAGACCCACATATAGGGTTCTTCTATTTCTTTGTACTAGAGTTCTTTTGGCTTTCACAACTAAGAAGACGAAAACTGTTTTCAGCCTCCACCTTTGTGTGTATTCCCCCATTGTGTATGTGAGAAAGCTGCAAGTGAGACTCCTTCCCTCTCTCCCACTATCTTCACATGGTATCAGAGCCTTGTTCGTGGTAAGGAGCTCAAGAAAGCAAACCAAGTTCGCAGTGTCCTGGTAAGAGGACCAGTGTTGCTTTCCTTTTTCGAGTTTGGGAGCAAATCTCTGCAGGTAGCACAACCGGAAGTGCAAGAGTGCACTGTCTCAGATTGAGACTTTATTTTTCTAATTCGAGGTCATTTCGGGGCCCGTTTTGGAGGCGGAAGTTCTCCGCAGGCACTCAAAAAAAGACCCTGTTTTTGCTGTGCGACCACTGTTCTATAGGTCGGTGAAAAGTTGCCGCAGAAATTGCATCGTATGCCTGTGCGTAGAGACATTGGGAGTTGCAGATTCATGCTTGTTGCCTGTTGATGCAAAATCATCACTAGGAAGTGACTGTGTGGTGAAATACCACTTTCGTCAGTTTTGCAGATCTGCCCGTGTGAGGCAAAAGCTGTGTCTTTTGCAGTGACAGAATATTTTGCAGTGTTCTGTAATGGCATCTGATTCTCTTTCACAGATTGTCACTGAAAAGCTTGACAAGAACAACTTCCAGGCATGGAAGTTTAGAATGACGAATTTCCTTATGGGAAAAGGCTATTGGGAGTTCATTACAGGAAATGAAGAAGAACCTGTTCTTCCTAATGTTCCCAATCAACAGGAAATGCAGGCATTTAAAGGATGGCATGAGAGAGCCAGGAAAGTTATGTACTGGCTGTCTATCAGTATTTCGGACTCCATGATTGTGCATATTCAGGATGCAAGTACGCCAAAGGAGGCATGGGATACTTTGGCAAACATGTACAGCACAAATACGCAAGCCAGGAAAATGCAGCTCAAGCAGGAGCTGCACAATGTGCAGAGAGAAAATATGAGCATCAATGACTACCACATGAAGGTGAAGAAAATTGCGGATGCACTTGCTTCCATTGGGTCGCCAGTGGATGATGATGATTTAGTTTCTGTGACCTTGAATGGTCTAGGAAAGGATTATGCACAGTTCCTGACATCCATTGCCATCCGTGAAAAATTTCCTGATTTTGAGGAGTTGATTGCTCTTCTAATTTCTGAAGAGCAGAGAAATGGTGGTGCATCTTCTTCAGCAGGAACTTCAAAAGAAACTGTCTTCTACTCAAATGCTGGCAGAGGTAGAGGCAGAGGTAGAGGAGGCCGATCTGCAGGCCGTGGTAGAAATCAGAATATGCAGCAAATGCAAGAAAACCAGTCCTATGCAGGAGGACGTGGTAACTCTAGAGGCAGGGGGAGGCAGAGAGGCCAAAATGCAAACAACAATGTTGAATGCTACTATTGTGGCAAAATGGGTCATATGGCTAAGGACTGCTATAAAAAGTAGAATGACATTATGAATGGAAAATTGCAGCAAGGCAATTATGCATCTTCTAGTAGGCAGGGTGATGACAGAAATGAGCATCCATTTATGGTGCAACATATGACCAATTCTGTGACAAGTGCAGAAGAACGAAATGATGTGTGGTATGTTGACTCAGGTGCGTCAAACCACATGACAGGTCATGTAGAATGGATGCAAGATGCAAGGAAAATGGAAAAACCAGGATTTGTGGAGACTGGTGATGATACTGCACATCCTATTGTGCAGATTGGCAAAATTCCTTTATCTATGCAAGATGGGAAAAAGAAATACTTGTCTGATGTATTTCATGTCCCGAACATCACCAAGAACCTGGTTTCTGTTGGTCAAATGGTTGAGCAGGGCTTGCAGGTCAGATTCAATCCTCATGGATGCTTTGTTGAGGATATGAAAAATAATGGTCGCTTGATAGAAAAAGGAAAGAAGAAGGGCAGGATGTTTACGTTGGATGCGGACATGCCTGAATTGAGTGCAGCAATGTTTGCACATGGGACTGGTGTAGTTGCAGATATTGATATCTGGCACAAACGCATTGGTCATGTTAATATACAGCGACTTAAATCAATGCAAGCCCAAAATATTGTTGCAGGATTGCCTAAACTCAAGGTTGCAGAAATGCACAAGGTTTGTGAAGCCTGTCAATTTGGGAAACAGGCAAGGAAACCTTTTCCTAGGCATGTTCAAGAGAGTAAAAAGCCATTGGAATTAATCCACTCTGATGTGTGGACTACTAAAACTGCATCTATTGGAGGCTGTCACTATTTTGTCACATTTATTGATGACTTCAGTAGAAAACTTTGGGTGTATTTTATGAAAAAGAAAAGTGAAGTGTTTGGGCACTTCAAAGCTTTCAAAGCTATGGTTGAAAAAGAAACAGGCCTGCAAATAAAATGCCTAAGGTCAGATGGAGGGGGAGAGTACCTCTCAAATGAGTTTGCAAGGTTCTTGCAGGAGCATGGTATAAAGCAGCAATATTCATGCAGTCATACCCCACAGCAAAATGGAATTGCAGAAAGGAAAAATAGGCATATTGGAGAGGTATCTCGGGCTATGCTAAATGAAAAAGATCTACCAGATTATTATTGGGCTGAAGCAGTTGCTATAGCAGTTTATATAATGAACATGACTCCCACTACAGCAATACATGGCATGACGCCAGAGGAGATGTATATGGGTAGGAAACCAGATATTTCCCATTTGAAAATTTTTGGTTGCATTGCCTATGTCCATGTTCCAGATGAGTTGACGTGCAAGTTGGATCCAAAAGCTGAGAAGTGCGTCTTTATTGATTATTCTCTACAGTAGAAAGGGTATAGATGCTATAACCCTTCTACACGAAAGTTCACAGTGAGCAGAGATGTTGTTTTTTATGAGATGAGCAGCTGGTATAAACCAGTAAATGTGATGATTGATGTAGATGCACAAAATGGTAATGCTGCACAGAATTCACAGCAGCAATCACAAAATATCAGTGGACCTGGAGTGTCCTCTAGCAGTGGTTCACATACTTCACCATGGACAGGCAGATTGAGATCAGGAGAATCTCCTCAAAGCAATGCAGAGAGTGGTATGCAGGTATCACGAAAAGGAAAAGAGAAGGTAGATCAGCCCATGTTTGATGTGAATGCAGGTCACTCTTGTGTGGATGGTGAATCCAGTGGCTCTGAACAGAGCATTGATGATGAGTTGGGTATTCCCTCTGTTGTTACACCTGGAGTAAGGAAGACCAGGGATGTTTTGAGAGCACCTGGAAGTGAGCCTATTTTGCGCAGGTCTACCAGGGTTAGGTATCCTGTGGATAGGCTGAAATATGATGGATTTACAGCCATTCACTATGCCTATATGGTCAAAGTGATACAGGAACCAGAACCCACTTCTTTTGAGCAAGCCATGGGAAATGAAAAATGGGAGAAAGCCATGGATGAAGAAATGGATGCCTTGGATGCAAATGCTACATGGGAATTGGTGCCTTTGCCTAAAGATGCCAATCTCATGCTGGCAACTACATAATGACAATGAGATCATCAAACTCACACTACAGCCAATAAATAATCCTACTACAGCCAATAAATATAGTGGAATGTCAACCTACAGGTTTAGTTTGTCTAGATTACCACTAGTGGAGAATGGCAGTGATGCCAATCTCATGCTAGCAAATACATAATGACACTGAGACCATCAAACTCACATGTGCAGAGATCATATGGAATTGTGACAATCTCTGTGGAGAATGCCACCACTGGAGAATGATAGTGGTGCCAATCTCATACCATGACCTGAAAACATGCACAAGGAATCCTAAACTCACATGTGCATTGACACTTTTGCCATTATCCTACTGCCATTCTCTGCTACTGGTAATGTGCATTCTTCTATGTAGTGATCACTCTCTCCGTTGTGTAGAGATCATATGGATTTGTGTCAATCTCTGTGGAGAATGCCACCAGTGGAGAATGGCAGTGGTGCCAATCTCATACCATGACCTGAAAACATGCACAAGGAATCCTAAACTCACATGTGCATTGGCACTTTTGCCATTATCCTACTGCCATTCTCCACTAGTGGTAATGTGCATTCTTCAATGTAGTGATCACTCTCTCCGCTGTGTAGAGATCATATGGATTTGTGTCAATCTCTATAGAGAATGCCACCACTGGAGAATGGCAGTGGTGCCAATCTCATACCATGACCTGAAAACATGCACAAGGAATCCTAAACTCACATGTGCATTGGCACTTTTGCCATTATCCTACTGCCATTCTCCACTAGTGGTAATGTGCATTCTTCAATGTAGTGATCACTCTCTCCGCTATGTAGAGATCATATCGATTTGTGTCAATCTCTATGGAGAATGCCACCAGTGGAGAATGGCAGTGGTGCCAATCTCATACCATGACCTGAAAACATGCACAAGGAATCCTAAACTCACATGTGCATTGGCACTTTTGCCATTATCCTACTGCCATTCTCCGCTAGTGGTAATGTGCATTCTTCAATGTAGTGGAATGTCAATCTATAGGTTCAGTTTGTCTAGATTACCACTAGCGGAGAATGGCAGTGATGCCAATCTCATACTTGCAACTACACTATGACACTGAGATCATCAAACTCACATGTGGAATGGAATAGGACACCACCCTCCTATGATCACTAGAATACCCCTCCTAGAATAGTAGGGTAAACATTTGTACAAGTGGAGAATGGCAGTGGTGCCAGTCTCTTATTAGGCCCTAAGAAATGGCATTGACAAGCCTAAATTCACATGTGCATAGATCACATGGAATTGTGTCCATCTATGTGGAGAATGCCACGAGTGGAGAATGGCAGTGGTGCCAATCTCACATGTGCATTGGCACTTTTGCCATTAACCTACTGACATTCTCCGCTAGTGGTAATGTGCATTCTTCTATGTAGTGGAATGTCAATGTATAGGTTTAGTTTGTCTATACAACCACTAGTGGAAAATGGCAATGATGCCAAACTCATGGTGGCACCTACATAATGACACTGAGATCATCAAACTCACATGTGGGTTGGAATCGGACACCACTCTCCTATGATGATTGGAATACCCCTCCTAGAATAGTAGGGTAAACATTTGTGCAAGTGAAGAATGGCAGTGGTGCCAATCTCTTATTAGGGCCTAAGAAATGGCATTGAGAAGCCTAAAATCACATGTGCATCCTTCTATGTAGTCATCACTGTCTCCGCTGTGTAGAGATCATATGGAATTGTGTCAATCTCTTTGGAGAATGCCACCAGTTGAGAATGGCAGTGGTGCCAATCTCATACCATGACCTGAAAACATGCACAAGGAATCCTAAACTCACATGTGCATTGGCACTTTTGCCATTATCCTACTGCAACCAATAAAATTAGTGGAATGTCAATCTATAGGTTCAGTTTGTCTAGACTACTACTAGCGGAGAATGGCAGTGGTGCCAATCTCATGCTTGCAACTACATAATGACACTGAGATCATCAAACTCACATGTGGAATGGAATAGGACACCACTCTCCTATGATCACTGGAATACCCCTCCTAGAATAGTAGGCTAAACATTTGTACAAGTGGAGAATGGCAGTGGTGCCAATCTCTTATTAGGCCCTAAGAAATGGCATTGAGAAGCCTAAACTCACATGTGCAGAGATCATATGGAATTGTGTCAATCTCTGTGGAGAATGCCACCAGTGGAGAATGGCAGTGGTGCCAATCTCATACCATGACCTGAAAACATATAAAGGAATCCTAAACTCACATGTGCATTCTTCTATGTAGTGATCACTGTCTCTGCTGTGTAGAGATCATATGGAATTGTGTCAATCTCTGATATCATCAGACTCACATGTGGAATGGAATAGGACACCACTCTCCTATGATCATTGGAATACCCCTCCTAGAATAGTAGGGTGAACATTTGTACAAGTGGAGAATGGCAGTGGTGCCAATCTCTTATTAGGCCCTAAGAAATGGCATTGAGAAGCCTAAACTCACATGTGCATTCTTCTATGTAGTGATCACTGTCTCCGCTGTGCAGAGATCATATGGAATTGTGTCAATCTCTGTGGAGAATGCCACTAGTGGAGAATGGCAGTGGTGCCAATCTCATACCATGACTTGAAAACATGCACAAGGAATACTAAACTCACATATGCATTCTTCTATGGAGTGATGACTGTCTCCGCTGTGTAGAGATCATATGGGATCGTGTCAATCTCTGAGATCATCATCACTCACATGTGGAATGGAATAGGACACCGCTCTCCTATGATCACTGGAATACCCCTCCTAGAATAGTAGGGTAAACATTTGTACAAGTGGAGAATGGCAGTGGTGCCAATCTCTTGTTAGGCCTAAGAAATGGCATTGAGAAGCCTAAACTCACATGTGCATTCTTCTATGTAGTGATCCTTGTCTCCGCTGTGTAGAGATCATATGGAATTGTGTCAATGTCTGTGGAGAATGCCACCAGTGGAGAATGGCAGTGGTGCTAATCTCATACCATGACCTGAAAACATGCACAAGGAATCCTATACTCACATGTGCATTCTTCTATGGAGTGATCACTGTCTCCGCTGTGTAGAGATCATACGAAATTGTGTCAATCTCTGAGATCACCAAACTCACATGTGGATTGGAATCGGACACCACTCTGCTATGATCACTGGAATACCCCTCCTAGAATAGTAGGGTAGACATTCGTACAAGTGGAGAATGGCAGTGGTGCCAATCTCTTATTAGGCCCTAATAAATGGCATTGAGAAGCCTAAACTCATATGTGCATTCTTCTATGTAGTGATCACTGTCTCGGCTGTGTAGAGATCATATGGAATTGTGTCAATCTCTTATTAGGCCTTGGAATGTCAATCTATAGGTTTAGTTTGTCTAGACAACCACTAGTGGAGAATGGCAGTGATGCCAAACTCATGGTGGCACCTACATAATGATACTGAGATCATCAGACTCACATGTGGATTGGAATTGCACACCACTCTTCTATGATCATTGGAATACCCCTCCTAGAATAGTAGGGTAAACATTTGTACAAGAGAATGGTAGTGGTGCCAATTTCTTATTAGGCCCTAAGAAATGGCATTGAGAAGCCTAAACTCACATGTGCATTCTTCTATGTAGTGGTCACTGTCTCTGCTGTGTAGAGATCATATGGAATTGTGTTAATCTCTGTGGAGAATGCCAACAGTGGAGAATGGTACTGGTGCCAATCTCATACCATGACCTGAAAACATGCACAAGGAATCCTAAACTCACATGTGCATTCTTTTATGTAGTGATCACTGTCTCCGCTGTGTAGAGATCATATGGAATTGTGTCAATCTCTGAGATCATCAAACTCACATGTGGATTGGAATCGGACACCACTCTCCTATGATCACTGGAATACCCCTCGTAGTATAGTAGGGTAAACACTTGTACAAGTGGAGAATGGCAGTGGTGCCAATCTCTTATTAGGCCCTAAGAAATGTCATTGAGAAGCCTAAACTCACATGTGCAGAGATCATATGGAATTGTGCCAATCTCTCTGGAGAATGCCACCAGTGGAGAACGGCAGTGGTGCCAATCTCATACCATGACCTGAAAACATGCACAAGGAATCCTAAACTCACATGTGCATTGGCACTTTTGCCATTATCCTATTGCCATTCTCCGCTAGTGGTAATGTGCATTCTTCTATGTAGTGATCACTCTCTCTGCTGTGTAGAGATCATATGGATTTGTGCCAATCTCTGTGGAGAATGCCACCAGTGGAGAATGGCAGTGGTGCCAATCTCCATTAGGAAAAAAAGGAGCTCATTTTGGGGCCTTTTACGGTTTGGAAAAATAAGCTCTCAACCAATCAATAGAAGGCCAACGTAACGTTGAAAATTCACGAAAATAAGAGAAAATAGAAAAAAGAAACAATACTTTATGTAAGTACAAGCGTGCTACATTAATGAGGAGATTGGTTTTTTATTCGTAGAAGATCTTTGGACAAGAAGATAGAATCTAAACTGACATTTTATCTGACAAGATCCTTCCCGCTTCCACCTTCCTTTGAATTTTCAAATATTGTGCCGCCTTTCGTGCGAAAGGTCTACCATTCTACACCATTGCCTCATTGTGCAACTGCCTTCCTTTTCCAAAACTGCTCCCTTGATCCTGTTTGGCGTAGAGTAAGATGTTTCTCGTCTACTGTCTGTTTGCCCACTTTCTCTTTCTTGAAACTTCAAATTGTTATCTTAGTTACATTACTTTGCTATTGTTACAGATTCAGAAAATCTCCATGGTGAACCAAAACCACGGCCGTTCTTGTGCAAGACGCTCTGTGGATGATAATGCTACGAAGGCAGAATTATACCAAACATCCTTACCCCGTCGACCTGCTTCTTCTATTTCGTCGGTAGAGAATTCAAGTACAGTCAAAACAGAAGGAACTTGGGAAAGGTTTAGTGTTTCGAAAGGAGCATGGGTGCTCATGCAACCTAGCAAAAGAAAAAGACCCCAGACAAAAAACATTTTCTTGGCATCGTGGAAGGGAAGAGTACGAGATTTTAAAATCACCAAAGGGAAGATATCCGTGAAAGAAGTTTTGATTCAGCACGTGTATATGCATAAAGAACTTGTCTTGCGAGACTATCCAAAAAATCTTCCGCAACACAGGCCTAATTGTATATTTTTCTATTGTGGTTTTTTCCTTCATGAGGTGTATGGATTTTTAAGATGAAGCTTTCTCTCTTAACTTATTGACATTCTTGTGTTGTTTTATTTCAGATTTATATCCTTCATCGTATGAGACATGGCAAAACATCGATTGTATTCTGGGATTTATAGATGTTCTGCATGGATCGATAGGAGAACAACAATACCAAGGTCGATGTGCAACAGAGCTAGCTCAATCGGGTATATTTTTTACTGATCATTTTTATCAGTTGCTGGACAAAGCTAACACACATGGTGTATTAATAAAACAAGACCTTCCGGCGTGGAATTCGGTGGATTGGCCTCACCCACATTCTAGTGTTACAGAGGCATATAGGGCGAAGCTTTTTACAGAAGTACAGAAAGCTCTGAGGCCCAATATTGCCACTAGGATAGTAAAAATTTATTTGTGCATGCCTCTCACAGTTTTTGTAGACTTGTTTATACCTTTCCAGTAAAGGTTTCAAAAACAATGCTCACAGTTAAAGCAACAAATTCGGCATGCATGCCACAATTTTTGGATAAAGGTTGGGATAAGAAGACATGTAGTTCAGTGTTTTGTGAGGTGGTCCAACCTTCTATGCAACTGAAGTACATGGTTGCATCACAAAATTTTATTTTCTCTTTTTATTACAAGCGCAGTCGAATGCTAGGTTCAAAGCTTGTCCCATTGGACCAAGATGAAGAGTCGTTTGGTGCACAAAATAAACTTATTGATATTGATGTTCTTGAGAATGGTGATGTGGTAGCCAGTATCTCGTTAAGAGAATGTTGCTCCCTAGCTCAATTACGCAGTGACATTCTATTTGAGACTGAAGGTTCTATCTCAAACGACTTTTTATTTATCTACAAGAACAGAAAGGTACACCATCTGATTTATCCTAGTCTCTATAAGCATTGCTATTAGTTTAATTTACCACTCTAATTCATATTGCTTTTTTGCAGTTACTCAGAAGAAGAGAGAGCTCAGTTAAATGCAAAGACATAGAAAATTTTAAAATTGAGATCACACATACTCCATAAAGAAAGGTTTTGTATTCAATCAAGTAAGATTTTGTACAGAATTGTTTAGCTGAATCTGTAGAACATATTTCTAACATCCATTTTCTATTTATGTACAGTTTCATCCAGAGGCTGCTCTACAATTTCTGGAGGATCTTCTCTCTGCTGCTCCATCCTGTCCGTGCTCCATCCTGTCTCCTCCACTGCCCAAGAAGCCTCTCTTTGCTGCTTCTCCACCTTCTCCTCAACATCAGCAGCAGGTCTTTGCTCCTGTGTCTGCTCCTCCTCAGCACTCTGTGATTGCTCCTGTGGCTTCTGGTCCTCAACATCAGGTGCTTCATATGTGGGATCAAGGTGTATGACACCTTCTTGTACTTTAGAGCTTTCACCCAGCTCCACAGTAGCTGCTACAATAGGTTTGGGGGAGGCATAGCTCAAAAACCTCAAAATTGTATGAGCTCTAAAATTATGTACATAGTTGGGGCTGAAGCTATCCTCTTTCATCTGCAATGGCAGAGGATAATTTAGAACACTTTGTATCATTATGAATTATATTCAAGCTAAATGAAAAGTATTTTTCCTTACCAGATCTGGCTGTTCCTTTTCAAAGTAGCTTGAAAGTATATATTTTGCATTGATCAGCACCCTCCATCCACAACTACTTGAATCATTTTGTTGTGGTGTCTGTACAGTTAGAAAAAAATGTTAGAAACTGTGAGCATCAGCACAAAACAAAATTATTCAATAAGTTCAAAGACATAGCATTTAATAGACTTTTTACCTCTAGACTTAATGGCTCTATTGAATCCAACAGAGAGACATTTGGAGGACAATGATCCAATGCATCTAATAGCCTTCTAATACAATTGCAATATGTATAATTTAGTTAGTATGGTATCAAAATAATAAAGTTTTGAGTTCAAAAAGCACACACAGTACTTACAATTTCAGCTCTCTGTGTGTGTTTTTTAGAGAGTTGAATAGAAAGCACTGCTTCTGTTGGATGTCAATAGACACAAAACTCCAGTGGTCACTGCATAAGGAAAAAAGCATAAGCAAATGAAAGGCTACAAGAGTTCCCAATATTAAAGAAGAATCTTAAAAGAAGTAGTCACCCACATACCTGCTATGATATGGAAGTAGCAAAATGTCAATAACTTCAAAATTGCAGTGTTTGAACCAGCTGGAAATACTCATGGGAGTCTCTTTTGCATCTCTTAATCTAGAAGAAATGGCTGGATCAACAATATGGACTATATGTTGTACAGAGGGATGAAGCCAGCTTCTCATCATGCTGCATAGGATAAGAACATAATTAGGGTAGCTTATAAAAGAGTTACAAGGAGGATTGATTTGCAGAAAATGTAAAATTTAAAGACACTTACTAGAGCATTGCAAGAATGATAGTATCTGAGCAATACTCATTCTTGTTAGCCAATGCTGCTAAGCATTGTTTTGTCAAATCAAAATCATTGACTGAAACTTCATCCTCAATATGTACAACTACATCAGGGCCCAGCTCCTTCAACCTTCTATGTATGTGTAGCTCCTTCTTTCCAGTTTCCACATCTATCACAGATTTTGTTTCTTTTACTTGCTGCTTCAGTGAGTCCTCATAAGCAGACTTCCCTCTGGTGTTCTTTGAGTGTGTTACCTCAACAACCTTTACCTCATCAACCTTGACCTTCCTTGTAGGTGGAATTAGCAATATATCTCTCATTTTGATGTCCTGCCATTCCACAGGATGAACCAGCTTGTCATATCTCCATCTCACTCTGGACAAAGTGTTGAAATCTTTGGCCATCAAAGTCACCCTGTGAGCATGGGCTGCTACAAGCATTGCATCCTCAAAATATTTCTCCAGGTAATCCTCTGCCATTTCCTGCAAGGAAAGAATGGCAGTTCTATTCCACCTGAACCCAAGGTTCTAACTGTCACAAATTTCTCTCACCAGTCTTTGAAAGGGTGCTTTGGGTATTGCAAAACCTATGGCTTTCTGTTGCCTCCTTATTTCCCTAAGCACACCTGCACCCTTATTCAATCTTTTGGCCTATTGCTTGAGCAAGCTCATTGGCTTACCCTTCCTGCCATGTGAAGCTCTTCCCTTTGGAGGCACACTAAACTTCTTGGAACCTGTCCCAGCTGCTGTTGCTGCAAGACCTGGTCCTTTGCCAACTTGCCTTGCAGTTGATTTGGTCCTTGCCATCACTCTGAAAAACTGCATACAAAGGATTGGAAAGAGATCAAAGACATGAAGAACATGTTCTAACAAAGAAAAGGCAATCACAGGGGTGGTAGAAGCCAAATAGAGAAATTTGCAATAAAATGCGATATGAGCAGTTTGGAATTTCAAACAGGTCCACATCGCATTTTGCTGCAAATTTTTTAAATGAAATGCAGGTGCACTCCTACAGTGATTTCTATGTTTCTCCAACCAAATACAGTAGGAATGGAGGTCATGCAAGAAGATCACATGCAAATATCACACTTGAAGATCTGCATTCCTTCAGTGATTTCTCTGTCTTGGTTTGAGCCTATGCATTTCCATACAGGATGTAATTTTTCTATTTTAGGCAAGAAGATTGCAGAGACTAAGAGGAGTCACAAAACCAGACATGTTCTCATTAAGAAAAGGCAATTACAGAGGTGGAAGAAGCCAAATAGACAAATTTGCAATAAAATGCGATATGAGCAGTTTGGAATTTCAAACAGGTCCACATCGCATTTTGCTGCAAATTTCTGAAATGGCATGCTGGTGAACTTCTACAGTGATTTCTTTGTCTCTCCAGCCAAATACAGTATGAATGGAGTTTATGCAAGAAGACTACAGCTATGGAAGTCAAAAAACCAGAACATGTTCTCACAAAGAGAAGGAAATCACAGGGGTGGAAGAAGCCAAATAGAGAAATTTGCAATAAAATGCGATATGAGCAGTTTGGAATTTCAAACAGGTCCACATCGCATTTTGCTGCAAATTTTCTAAATGACATGCTGGTGCACTCCTACAGTGATTTCTATGTTTCTCCAACCAAATACAGTATGAATGGAGGTTATGCAAGAAGATCACATGCAA
This sequence comes from Dipteris shenzhenensis, assembly GCF_047967505.1. Lineage (NCBI taxonomy): Eukaryota > Viridiplantae > Streptophyta > Polypodiopsida > Gleicheniales > Dipteridaceae > Dipteris > Dipteris shenzhenensis. The sequence continues at coordinate 2,066,239 of NC_141625.1, forward strand.
ATATCACACTTGAAGATCTGCTTTCCTACAGTGATTTCTTTGTCTTGGTTTGAGTCTATGCATTTCCATACAGTATGTATTTTTTCTATTTTAGGCAAAAAGATTGCAGAGACTAAGGGGAGAACCCATTGTTCCTGACCTGGAGTCTATCTGTGGATGTGCTGTGCTGCTGAGGAGTAATCTGTGCTGAGGATGATTCTGTGCTGCTGGACAAGATGCTGATGCTGCAGAGTATGGAGGTAGGGAGGCAAGAGAGCAGAGACTGGAGGGCAAGAGTTCTAAAACAGGATACCACAAAGAAGTGCAAATAGAATTAAAGAATCACTAAATCCCACACGTGTGGAATCTAGTCGTTTTTCACACGTGTGGATGGGACCCAGATCTCTTGGAGTTTGAAATCTGGCACGTGTGAAAGTACACTTTATTCCTTGGAACTTGTGCCATTCATTATTTCATCATGAATACCACAACCACTTTTCCCTCCACTGGATTCCAATCTCTCATCCCTGCCACGACTCTCTCCTGATCCTTTCTCTCTGATTCTTTCCTACCCAGCACACTCCATCCAGACTGCAACCTGCCTGAAGACAGTACTAGCCAGATCTCCAGGTTACCTAGATTGCAAGGTTCAAGCTAGAGAAAGAGCAGGAGATTTACCAGTGCAACTCAATCAGCATGGAAAAGGAAAAAAAAGGTCAGAGTTCTAGTTTGGTTTCAATGTTTTTCAACATTTATTTCTTCCATCCATTGGATTTTTTATGTCCCAATGTCTTCACTCAGCTCCATCCTTCTTCCACAATGTGGTAAATCACCCAGAAATTAGATTGTAGGTTGATATGAACAGAAACAAGAAATTTGCAACAAAATGCGAGGAGAGTGGTTTGGAATTCTCTAAACAGCCCATATCGCATTTTGCTGCAAATTCCTCTTGTGGACTCCTTGCTCATGAAAATTTTCATTCATTCCACTTTTTCTCTTGCATATGAGAGCATAGTGTCCAGGAATCACTGAAATGAACCAAGTGCTTGATTTGACATGCACATGAACAGAACTTGAGAATTTGCATCAAAATGCGAGGAGAGTGGTTTATAGTTCTCTAAACAGCCCATATCGCATTTTGCTGCAAATTCCTGTTGTTGACACATTCCTCATGAATAGTATCACTCATTCCATTATTTCTCTTGTATATGAGATCATAGTGTCCAGGAATCACTGAGATGAACCAAGTTCTTGATTTGACATGCACATGACCAGAATTTGAGAATTTGCAACAAAATGCGAGGAGAGTGGTTTACAATTCTCTAAACAGCCCATATCGCATTTTGCTGCAAATTCCTGTGTATTATTTGTTTCTCACTTCTACCTCATTAATTTGCTACCTTTAGCCCTGTGGAGATCTTCCTTGATGATGAGAAATGTTTTTGTTTTGGAACAGCTGGCTCCCAGGCCCCACCTTTCAAGAGGAAGCTGGACTTTTCTGCTGCTATAATAAAACCTCAGCAATCACCAGGTGAGTGATGAGATATCATGAAGGAATTATCTGATGATATACAATGCATTCACTGATTGCATATGTCAGCATATAGAATTCATAGTATATAAGTTTTTGAACAGGCAAAAAGAAGAGGCTGGAGCAGAGTGCTGATTCTTCCAGCAAAAAACAAATGGAACCAGAAGAGGACAGTTCTCCAGATTTGCTCCTATTTGAGTTTCTTCACAAATGCAAGGCTCAGAGTAACTTCCATTTATACCACAGTATTTTCAACATGGAGTTCTCAATGAGCTCTGTACTAGAGCAACACAAAGATTTTCTTTCAGACTATTGGGATGCCTTCAAAGAACTGACAGAGGCAGGAAGAATTGTGGGAGGTGAAAAGGTTTTTGTGCACATTAATCATATTGTCTCCAATGACAGGCTGAGGTACCATGTGAGCAGAAGATTTGACAGCCTGCCTGATCACTATAAATTCAACTGTACTTTGCACACCAGAAAGTGCAGAGTGCTGGAGGAGAGCATGGCATTTCTCATGTACATTGTCTTCAGTCAGGAGTCTTTGGATGAACAAGGGCAGGAAACAGAAGAAGAAGACACATCTGAAGCTTCTGAAAAGGAGGATGTTTCTTTGGGCTCTGAAATGGCAGAGCAAGAAGAAGATATCAACCTTCAGGATGAGGGGCTGCAAGTGGCTGCTCTTGACCTTGTTCAACTGAGGAATAAAACTCTGAGGGGAGCAGAGCCAGTTGAAGATTTTGATGTTCAGAGCAGCAACTATGCAGTGCCCATGCTTCCAGGTGTGTTGATTGGTGGAAAGGATTATGTTTTCCTCCATGATATAGAGTATATGTTTGATTTGAGGGAGGACTATGCCATTTCCCTTATTGCCCAGGCTTCAAGGCTTGACAAGGAGGTTGGCATAGAGGATGACCAATCACTTCTGGCTTTGGAAACAATGTTTGATCCTGTAGAGGCCCTTTCATTTTGTTTCAAAGAGGCTGAAAAGTTCCAAGAGCCAGATGAAGCTGCCTTCCAGCTCACACAGGAAGCTATGAATCTCGCAGCTCTATACACAGAAAAGACTAGAGAAGAGGCTGTACAAGAAGGGAGAGGGATAAATCTTTGGAAAGATGAACTGCTTGTTGCTGATGAAAATGAGAAGGTACTTCAAATCATATACTTTGACTTCTACTTAACTTTAGTTTTGTAGGTTGTGTATTGTCTCACTCCAATCCTTTGATATGTTGCAGCTACAAATTGAGGATGACACATTCCTCCAGAGATCAAGTGGAAGCAGGCAGGTTGGGTTTCGCAAAATGTCAGGCCTAGCTCATTATATTCATGATCTAGGCAGTGCCAAGATCTTGATTTACCATAGGCAGTTGAGCAACAATGGAGAAGCCATTGTTTACTTCCTAAAATGTTTGTCCAGGGCTTTAGGTGGACATGCTCTTTCATGGCAAAAGGAAAAGATCATTTTGATAGAGAGGTTGTCTGCCATAGATATATTTGGAGATTATGTGAATAAGCAGGCCTCTAGGGCCGCTTACTTTTTGTCTTACACTTCTTATGCATTAGCATGTGGTGTTAAGGACCCCAAATATCTGGAGGGCTATGGAAAACACCAGCTTGTAAGGTTTCGAGAGCCACCCATGATTGCATCAGGCCACACAATCCAAGAAGAGGAACAGGTGGAGAGAGCTGAAGAAAAGGATAAAGAGACAGTCGACATCAAGCCAATAAAGAAGAAAAAGACTCCAATCAAGATCAAAAAGAGAGTTCCGATGAACAAGCCCTGGGAGAAATAGGATTTAGTCATCGAATATAGCACAAACATTATATTAAATTTGAACTGATTTGTATAAAGTCTTTGATATCTGGTATGATCTTGTATAAATGATTAATAAGTTGATGATGAAATGAATTGTACATTTACATAGAGTGGTGTCGTTAAATATTAAATGAACAATATATTGAAATTGTAAACAAATTGTATTAAGTTCAGATCATATGTTTCACATTGAAATTTTTTTCATGCATAACACCAAGAGTCACTTGTTCCACTAAAAAAATTTCTATTGAATGAGTTTGAAAACATGTGGACATAACCCCAATAAGTTACAAATGAGTCCTATTCATGTTTACTTGTCCATTTATGGTTTCTAAATATCTTCGATTCCCTCCACTGTCTATGTCTCTCTGCTGCAATTGAATTGTCTAGAGCTTGTCTTCGTCTTTGCTTTTGGGCTAGAAGAAAAGCAAGCTTGATTTTGGAGCTAGCAACTTTTCTTTTAGCATGCAGCCTTTGTAGTATGCCTCGGTAAAACCATTGGAAGACTTCCTTCAGACTATTCGCCTTCTGACTCCCTCCATAGTGTTGTGTGTGTCTAAAAAATGCATTACGTGCCATGTAGTGAGACTTCTCCATGCCTTGGGTAGACCAAATAGCTGGGCATCCATACTTTTTGACAAAATAGGGAAGGTGGTTGTATATGATATGCTGTAAGACATAAGAATGCATAGTAAGTAATAAAAAAAAGAGGATCACACTTAAGTAAAAGAAAAAGACAGAACCTTACCATGTAGTGAGTTATATTGCAGGCTGTCCACGCGTCTTTCATTGACTTCCCAAAATGTTTAATTGCCTCCTCAAAGTTCTTGTAATCACTCTTTGTCCATGTTACTTTGTCACAGAACATGAAGAGTTGATCAAGAGACCTCCACACCTCTGCCTTCCTATTTCGTGCTTCCCCATCTGCCTCATGATCTTTCACAGCATTATGGACTTGCTTCCACAATCCATAATTAATCTTTGAAACTGCTCTACCTTGCCTTACTTGCTTAATGTGTTTGGGTCGAGACAAGAATCTTCTTGCCTTAACACCACCAATAGAGGGCTTGATTGGTACCTCCTTGCCATTGGTAGACTTTTTAAAATCCTTTGTGATTTGAACATCTCCTCCATGCAGACCTATATCGGATAACACTTTTTCCAATGCTTGAAGAGCATCCTTTCTATTTTTTTCGGGACGGAGTTTCCAAGCAAATCCAATATATAAAAATACCAATTTCTCAATAATTCGACATAGACCATGCAATGTGCAGATGTGAACATTACATAGTGGAATGTCCAGAATGGCCTTGAAGTCAGGGTCAACTTTATCTCTATTAGGTGCTCTCTTCCACCATTTTGAATCCATTACTTGAGCTGATTCTTTGCAGTAAAGACAAGGAGACTTTGAGTTGCCTCCTTTACTAATGTTATACATGCACTTAAGTGTTTTAAGATCCCCGGCCATGTGCCACTCTACTTGAAAATCACCTTTTCCTGCAACATGGAGATTCTCGCCTTGCACTTGTCTTTTGATTATTCTTGGTATTTCCGTGTGATGAAACACCCAATCTAGTGTTTCATGGTCTTCGGTCTTCACCTGCGAGATTATAGAAAACAAAAGTATTACTATATCAGATTTGAAAACAATGACCAAAATCAAGTATAAAACAGCCCATGATCATACCTGGAACAAGCCTAACCACCATATGTGTTTCTCTGACTGCACACTAAAATACTTCGAACTCGCTTCAGTCAATGATGTATCAATCGCTCCATTCATCAATGTAATAGTAACTCTTTCCATTTTCTTTTCCTTTACAACCTCACACTCATCCAGTTTTTTGATAACAAATTTCAAAATGCCTTTGCACTCCTCAAATGTTATTCCATAAAACTCGACCATTCTTTTTTGAAGTTGTTGCAGATCTAAAAATATATTGTTCCAAGGATCATACACAGTGGTTCCTTTAACACCATGAAATATTTCTTCAATATGGATATACTGCCCAATAAATTCATCTATACTTTCATTCAAATGACCTCTTATCCTCCACACAGTTGCTGGATTTGGCAGTAAAACTCGTTTAATCCTTTGATCTTTCAAAGTTGAGGATATCGCATGGAAAATCGAACTATATCCCTTCCTGCTAACTCCACTAACATCAAGAGCCTCTTGGATTATAGTGCCATCAACTTGATTATTGGATACAAAGTCCTCTACAACATTGCGTTTGACTGTTTTGTATTTTTTTTCCTCAATCAAACCTTTTGCTACACCACAAGAAAGCAATCCTTTCATTTGTTTAACAGGAAGAAGGTTCGGGTCCATATTTTCTTTTGCAGGCTCCAATAATTTCCTGTAATAACAACATTATATGACTATATTATTCAGCACCTCCATTCTTATTTTGCGACAATCAACGAAATAGATATAGTCTGGAAGAGAGCCTTTTTGAGTATACAAAATGATAAATTTCAATCTAACCTTGCTTCCTGAATTCGTCGCTTGCATCCACCAGTCCCAGCCTTCAAATTTGCAATGTTTTTAATCTTCCTGCTACGTTGTCTGTCTCCAAGCACGGTTCTCTTCTTTCTTGCTCTTGTCAATTCTTTTTTACTCTTTGAATGCTCCTCGATTTCATTCTGCAACTGCTGCTCCAATTTTGCACGAATGGCTATCTCCTCCATCTTGGCCCCCTTTTCTTGTAGGTACATCATTTTATACGTTTCCGCAAATGCAGATTGCGCTGAAATATAACCAAGAAGTCCATTTTGTCCATCGCCGGCAAACCTCAGTAATGTGGTGGGATTGACAAATGGAGGTGTAGAGTTTTTTACTTGACATTTTGGATATATGCTTCCGTCGCACCATAAGTCAATATGTTGAAGCCCTTCTCTTCTCATATTTTCCCGCTGTTGAGCATTCAGCACCGTATCCTTTCGTCTTTTTTGTGCTGGAGCATATTGTTCTTCCAAGTCGATGTGAAGATGGAGTAATCGCTTCTTCTCAGATAGTGACTCACTAGTATCGGCCATTTTTTGTGCTCCTCAGGTTGCGAAGTTTGTTTTTCAATCTCATAGTCGTTTTGTAACATGAATCGTGGAAGTGTGGCGGTATCCATGTGAATATTTTGAAAACTTGCAATCACTAAGTTCAGTGATGGACTCTTAATGAAAGACCTGCACACGTCGACCAAAGAGATGCGGAATCTTTGGTAAACAAAAAAAAATCTAAGAGGATATTTAATACAAAATCGTGTTAGTGAGACAAAAGATTATCTTATTCCTTTTTGAATTGACAGTTCTGTAGTCCTTACTGACAAATCTGAGCCACGTTTCTGTATTTTACTATTTTTGAGGTCTTTTAGGAGAGAAATAAATCAAAAAATAGTGAATTTCTTACAGGGCCCCAAAATGAGTTCCCTTTTTCCCTAATGATACCATGACCTGAAAACATGCATAAGGAATCCTAAACTCACATGTGCATTAGCACTTTTGCCATTATCCTACTGCCATTCTCCGCTAGTGGTAATGTGCATCCTTCAATGTAGTGGAATGTCAATCTATAAGTTCAGTTTGTCTAGATTACCACTAGCGGAGAATGGCAGTGATGCCAATCTCATGCTGCAACTACACTATGACACTGAGATCATCAAATTTACATGTGGAATGGAATAGGACACGACTCTCCTATGATCACTGGAATACCCCTCCTAGAATAGTAGGGTAAACATTTGTACAAGTGGAGAATGGCAGTGGTGCCAGTCTCTTATTAGGCCCTAAGAAATGGCATTGAGAAGCTTGAATTCACATGTGCAGAGATCACATGGAATTGTGTCAATCTTTGTGGAGAATGCCACCAGTGGAGAATGGCAGTGGTGCCAATCTCACATGTGCATTGGCACTTTTTCCATTATCCTACTGCCATTCTCCGCTAGTGGTAATGTGCATTCTTCTATGTAGTGAAATGTCAATCTATAGGTTTAGTTTGTCTAGACAACCACTAGTGGAAAATGGCAGTGATGCCAAACTCATGGTGGCACCTACATAATGACATTGAGATCATCAGACTCACATGTGGGTTGGAATCGGACACCACTCTCCTATGATGATTGGAATACCCCTCCTAGAATAGTAGGGTAAACATTTGTGCAAGTGGAGAATGGCAGTGGTGCCAATCTCTTATTAGGGCCTAAGAAATGGCATTGAGAAGCCTAAAATCACATGTGCATCCTTCTATGTAGTCATCACTGTCTCTGCTGTGTAGAGATCATATGGAATTGTGTCAATCCCTTTGGAGAATGCCACCAGTTGAGAATGGCAGTGGTGCCATTCTCATACCATGACCTGAAAACATGCACAAGGAATCCTAAACTCACATGTGCATTGGCACTTTTGCCATTATCCTACTGCAGCCAATAAAATTAGTGGAATGTCAATCTATAGGTTCAGTTTGTCTAGACTACTACTAGCGGAGAATGGGAGTGGTGCCAATCTCATGCTTGCAACTACATAATGACACTGAGATCATCAAACTCACATGTGGAATGTAATAGGACACCACTCTCCTATGATCACTGGAATACCCCTCCTAGAATAGTAGGCTAAGCATTTGTACAAGTGGAGAATGGCAGTGGTGCCAATCTCTTATTAGGCCCTAAGAAATGGCATTGAGAAGCCTAAACTCACATGTGCAGAGATCATATGGAATTGTGTCAATCTCTGTGGAGAATGCCACCAGTGGAGAATGGCAGTGGTGCCAATGTCATACCATGACCTGAAAACATATAAAGGAATCCTAAACTCACATGTGCATTCTTCTATGTAGTGATCACTGTCTCCGCTGTGTAGAGATCATATGGAATTGTGTCAATCTCTGAGATCATCAGACTCACATGTGGAATGGAATAGGACACCACTCTCCTATGATCACTGGAATACCCCTCCTAGAATAGTAGGGTGAACATTTGTACAAATGGAGAATGGCAGTGGTGCCAATCTCTTATTAGGCCCTAAGAAATGGCATTGAGAAGCCTAAACTCACATGTGCATTCTTCTATGTAGTGATCACTGTCTCCGCTGTGCAGAGATCATATGGAATTGTGTCAATCTCTGTGGAGAATGCCACCAGTGGAGAATGGCAGTGGTGCCAATCTCATACCATGACCTAAAAACATGCACAAGGAATCCTAAACTCACATGTGCATTGGCACTACCACTAATGGAGAATGGCAGTGATGCCAATCTCATGCTGGCAACTACATAATGACAATGAGATCATCAAACTCACCCTACAGCCAATAAATAATCCTACTATAGCCAATAAATATAGTGGAATGTCAACCTACAGGTTTAGTTTGTCTAGATTACCACTAGTGGAGAATGGCAGTGATGCCAATCTCATGCTGGCAAATACATAATGACATTGAGACCATCAAACTCACATGTGCATTCTTCTATGTAGTGATCACTGTCTCCATTGTGTAGATATCATATGGAATTGTGTTAATCTCTGTGGAGAATGCCACCAGTGGAGAATGGTAGCATACCAAGACCTTAAAAATGGCACAAGGAATCCTAAACTCACATGTGCATTGGCACTTTTGCAATTATACTACTACAGCCAATAAAATTTGTGGAATGTCAATATATAAGTTTAGTTTATCTAGACTGCCACCAGTGGAGAATGGAAGTGATGCCAATCTCATGCAGATAACTACATAATGACACTGAGATCCTCAAACTCACATGTGGATTGGAATCGGGCACCATTATCCTATGATCCTTGGAATACCCCTCTCAGAATATTAGCGTAAACATTTGTACAAGCGGAGAATGGCAGTGGTGCCAATCTCTTATTAGGCCCTAGAAAATGGCATTGTGAAGCCTAAACGTAGAATAGTAGCGTAAACATTTGTACAAGTGGAGAATGGCAGTGGTTCCAATCTCTTATTAGGCCCTAAGAAATGGCATTGGGAAGCCTAAACTCACATGTGCATTGGCACAAGGAATCCTAAACTCACATGTGCATTGGCACTTTTGCCATTATCCCGTTGCCATTCTTCGCTAGTGGTAATGTGCATTCTTCTATGTAGTGATCACTGTCTCCGCTGTGTAGAGATCATATAGAATTGTGTCAATCTCTGTGGAGAATGCCACCAGTGGAGAATGGCAGTGGTGCCAATCTCATACCATGACCCGAAAACATGCACAAGGAATCCTACACTCACATGTGCATTGGCACTTTTGCCATTATCCTACTCCGGCCAATAAAATTAGTGGAATGTCAATCTATAGGTTTAGTTTGTCTAGATTACCACTAGCGGAGAATGGCAGTGATGCCAAACTCATGCTGGCCCTAAGAAATGGCATTGAGAAGCCTAAACTCACATGTGCATTCTTCTATGTAGTGATCACTGTCTCCGCTGTGCAGAGATCATATGGAATTGTGTCAATCTCTGTGGAGAATGGCAGTGGTTCCAATCTCATACCATGACTTGAAAACATGCACAAGGAATCCTAAACTCACATGTGCATTCTTCTATGGAGTGATGACTGTCTCCGCTGTGTAAAGATCATATGGGATTGTGTCAATCTCTGAGATCATCATCACTCGCATGTGGAATGGAATAGGACACCGCTCTCCTATGATCACTGGAATACCCCTCCTAGAATAGTAGGGTAAACATTTGTACAAGTGGAGAATGGCAGTGGTGCCAATCTCTTGTTAGGCCTAAGAAATGGCATTGAGAAGCCTAAACTCACATGTGCATTCTTCTATGTAGTGATCCTTGTCTCCGCTGTGTAGAGATCATATGGAATTGTGTCAATGTTTGTGGAGAATGCCACCAGTGCAGAATGGCAGTGGTGCTAATCTCATACCATGACCTGAAAACATGCACAAGGAATCCTATACTCACATGTGCATTCTTCTATGGAGTGATCACTGTCTCCGCTGTGTAGAGATCATATGAAATTGTGTCAATCTCTGAGATCACCAAACTCACATGTGGATTGGAATCGGACACCACTCTGCTATGATCACTGGAATACCCCTCCTAGAATAGTAGGGTAGACATTCGTACAAGTGGAGAATGGCAGTGGTGCCAATCTCTTATTAGGCCCTAATAAATGGCATTGAGAAGCCTAAACTCACATGTGCATTCTTCTATGTAGTGATCACTGTCTCGGCTGTGTAGAGATCATATGGAATTGGGTCAATCTCTTATTAGGCCTTGGAATGTCAATCTATAGGTTTAGTTTGTCTAGACAACCACTAGTGGAGAATGGCAGTGATGCCAAACTCATGGTGGCACCTACATAATGATACTAAGATCATCAGACTCACATGTGGATTGGAATTGCACACCACTCTTCTATGATCATTGGAATACCCCTCCTAGAATAGTAGGGTAAACATTTGTACAAGAGAATGGTAGTGGTGCCAATTTCTTATTAGGCCCTAAGAAATGGCATTGAGAACCCTAAACTCACATGTGCATTCTTCTATGTAGTGGTCACTGTCTCTGCTGTGTAGAGATCATATGGAATTGTGTTAATCTCTGTGGAGAATGCCAATAGTGGAGAATGGTACTGGTGCCAATCTCATACCATGACCTGAAAACATGCACAAGGAATCCTAAACTCACATGTGCATTCTTTTATGTAGTGATCACTGTCTCCGCTGTGTAGAGATCATATGGAATTGTGTCAATCTCTGAGATCATCAAACTCACATGTGGATTGGAATCGGACACCACTCTCCTATGATCACTGGAATACCCCTCGTAGTATAGTAGGGTAAACACTTGTACAAGTGGAGAATGGCAGTGGTGCCAATCTCTTATTAGGCCCTAAGAAATGTCATTGAGAAGCCTAAACTCACATGTGCAGAGATCATATGGAATTGTGCCAATCTCTCTGGAGAATGCCACCAGTGGAGAACGGCAGTGGTGCCAATCTCATACCATGACCTGAAAACATGCACAAGGAATCCTAAACTCACATGTGCATTGGCACTTTTGCCATTATCCTACTGCCATTCTCCGCTAGTGGTAATGTGCATTCTTCTATGTAGTGATCACTCTCTCTGCTGTGTAGAGATCATATGGATTTGTGCCAATCTCTGTGGAGAATGCCACCAGTGGAGAATGGCAGTGGTGCCAATCTCATACCATGACCTGAAAACATGCATAAGGAATCCTAAACTCACATGTGCATTGGCACTTTTGCCATTACCCTACTGCCATTCTCCGCTAGTGGTAATGTGCATCCTTCAATGTAGTGGAATGTCAATCTATAGGTTCAGTTTGTCTAGATTACCACTAGCGGAGAATGGCAGTGATGCCAATCTCATGCTTGCAACTACACTATGACACTGAGATCATCAAATTCACATGTGGAATAGAATAGGACACCACTCTCCTATGATCACTGGAATACCCCTCCTAGAATAGTAGGGTAAACATTTGTACAAGTGGAGAATGGCAGTGGTTCCAGTCTCTTATTAGGCCCTAAGAAATGGCATTGAGAAGCCTGAATTCACATGTGCAGAGATCACATGGAATTGTGTCAATCTCTGTGGAGAATGCCACCAGTGGAGAATGGCAGTGGTGCCAATCTCACATGTGCATTGGCACTTTTTCCATTATCCTACTGCCATTCTCCGCTAGTGGTAATGTGCATTCTTCTATGTAGTGAAATGTCAATCTATAGGTTTAGTTTGTCTAGACAACCACTAGTGGAAAATGGCAGTGATGCCAAACTCATGGTGGCACCTACATAATGACATTGAGATCATCAGACTCACATGTGGGTTGGAATCGGACACCACTCTCCTATGATGATTGGAATACCCCTCCTAGAATAGTAGGGTAAACATTTGTGCAAGTGGAGAATGGCAGCGGTGCCAATCTCTTATTAGGGCCTAAGAAATGGCATTGAGAAGCCTAAAATCACATGTGCATCCTTCTATGTAGTCATCACTGTCTCTGCTGTGTAGAGATCATATGGAATTGTGTCAATCTCTTTGGAGAATGCCACCAGTTGAGAATGGCAGTGGTGCCATTCTCATACCATGACCTGAAAACATGCACAAGGAATCCTAAACTCACATGTACATTGGCACTTTTGCCATTATCCTACTGCAGCCAATAAAATTAGTGGAATGTCAATCTATAGGTTCAGTTTGTCTAGACTACTACTAGCGGAGAATGGCAGTGGTGCCAATCTCATGCTTGCAACTACATAATGACACTGAGATCATCAAACTCACATGTGGAATGTAATAGGACACCACTCTCCTATGATCACTGGAATACCCCTCCTAGAATAGTAGGCTAAAGCATTTGTACAAGTGGAGAATGGCACTGGTGCCAATCTCTTATTAGGCCCTAAGAAATGGCATTGAGAAGCCTAAACTCACATGTGCAGAGATCATATGGAATTGTGTCAATCTCTGTGGAGAATGCCACCAGTGGAGAATGGCAGTGGTGCCAATGTCATACCATGACCTGAAAACATATAAAGGAATCCTAAACTCACATGTGCATTCTTCTATGTAGTGATCACTGTCTCCGCTGTGTAGAGATCATATGGAATTGTGTCAATCTCTGAGATCATCAGACTCACATGTGGAATGGAATAGGACACCACTCTCCTATGATCACTGGAATACCCCTCCTAGAATAGTAGGGTGAACATTTGTACAAATGGAGAATGGCAGTGGTGCCAATCTCTTATTAGGCCCTAAGAAATGGCATTGAGAAGCCTAAACTCACATGTGCATTCTTCTATGTAGTGATCACTGTCTCCGCTGTGCAGAGATCATATGGAATTGTGTCAATCTCTGTGGAGAATGCCACCAGTGGAGAATGGCAGTGGTGCCAATCTCATACCATGACCTGAAAACATGCACAAGGAATCCTAAACTCCCATGTGCATTGGCACTACCACTAATGGAGAATGGCAGTGATGCTAATCTCATGCTGGCAACTACATAATGACAATGAGATCATCAAACTCACACTACAGCCAATAAATAATCCTACTACAGCCAATAAATATAGTGGAATGTCAACCTACAGGTTTAGTTTGTCTAGATTACCACAAATGGAGAATGGCAGTGATGCCAATCTCATGCTGGCAAATACATAATGACACTGAGACCATCAAACTCACATGTGCATTCTTCTATGTAGTGATCACTGTCTCCACTGTGTAGATATCATATGGAATTGTGTCAATCTCTGTGGAGAATGCCACCAGCGGAGAATGGTAGCATACCAAGACCTTAAAAATGGCACAAGGAATCCTAAACTCACATGTGCATTGGCACTTTTGCAATTATACTACTACAGCCAATAAAATTTGTGGAATGTCAATATATAAGTTTAGTTTATCTAGACTACCACCAGTGGAGAATGGAAGTGATGCCAATCTCATGCAGATAACTACATAATGACACTGAGATACTCAAACTCACATGTGGATTGGAATCGGGCACCATTATCCTATGATCCTTGGAATACCCCTCTCAGAATATTAGGGTAAACATTTGTACAAGCGGAGAATGGCAGTGGTGCCAATCTCTTATTAGGCCCTAGAAAATGGCATTGTGAAGCCTAAACGTAGAATAGTAGGGTAAACATTTGTACAAGTGGAGAATGGCAGTGGTTCCAATCTCTTATTAGGCCCTAAGAAATGGCATTGGGAAGCCTAAACTCACATGTGCATTGGCACAAGGAATCCCAAACTCACATGTGCATTGGCACTTTTGCCATTATCCCACTGCCATTCTTCGCTAGTGGTAATGTGCATTCTTCTATGTAGTGATCACTGTCTCCACTGTGTAGAGATCATATAGAATTGTGTCAATCTCTGTGGAGAATGCCACCAGTGGCGAATGGCAATGGTGCCAATCTCATACCATGACCCGAAAACATGCACAAGGAATCCTAAACTCACATGTGCATTGGCACTTTTGCCATTATCCTACTCCGGCCAATAAAATTAGTGGAATGTCAATCTATAGGTTTAGTTTGTCTAGATTACCACTAGCGGAGAATGGCAGTGATGCCAAACTCATGCTGGCCCTAAGAAATGGCATTGAGAAGCCTAAACTCACATGTGCATTCTTCTATGTAGTGATCACTGTCTCCGCTGTGTAGAGATCATATGGAATTGTGTCAATCTCTTATTAGGCCTTGGAATGTCAATCTATAGGTTTAGTTTGTCTAGACCACCACTAGTGGACAATGGCAGTGATGCCAAACTCATGGTGGCACCTACATGATGACACTGAGATCATCAGACTCACATGGGGATTGGAATCGGACACCACTCTCCTATGATCACTGGAATACCCCTCCTAGAATAGTAGGGTAAACATTTGTACAAGTGGAGAATGGCAGTGGTGCCAATCTCTTATTAGGCCCTAAGAAATGGCATTGAGAAGCCTAAACTCACATGTGCATTATTCTATGTAGTGATCACTGTCTCCGCTGTGTAGAGATCATATGGAATTGTGTCAATCTCTGTGGAGAATGCCACCAATGGAGAATGGCAGTGCTGCCAATCTCATACCATGACCTGAAAGCATGCACAAGGAATCCTAAACTCACATGTGCATTGGCACTTTTGCCATTATCCTACTGCAGCCAATAAAATTAGTGGAATGTCAATCTATAGGTTCAGTTTGTCTAGACTACCACTAGCGGAGAATGGCAGTGATGCCAATCTCATGCTGGCAACTACATAATGACACTGATATCATCAAACTCACATGTGGATTGGAATCAGACACCACTCTCCTATGATCATTGGAATACCCCTCCTAGAATAGTAGGGTAAACATCTGTACAAGTGGAGAATGGCAGTGGTGCCAATCTCTTATTAGGCCCTAAGAAATGGCATTGAGAAGCCTGTGTCAATCTCTGTGGAGAATGCCACCAGTGGAGAATGGCAGTGGTGCCAATCTCATACCATGACCTGAAAACATGCACAAGGAATGCTAAACTCACATGTGCATTCTTCTATGTAGTGTTCACTGTCTCCGCTGTGTAGAGATCATATCGAATTGTGTCAATCTATGTGGAGAATTCCACCGGTGGAGAATGGCAGTGGTGCCAATCTCATACCATAACCTGAAAACATGCCACCTTAGATTAGTGTTGTCATTTGAGTAGATTAGGGTCTATAGGAGAGCTCGGTGCATGTGCTTTCTCATGGTATCAGAGATTAGGTCCTAGCTCTCCTACATTAGATGTAGATTTTTGATTGAGGGTTCTCTTCTACCTGGAGAAATTTTTATCATGCATTAGAAATTTTTGTTAGTCTCATTTCCATATACTCTTCTTTATTTTGTGTCAAAAAGAGAGAATGGAGTTGCGAGAGAGTAATGCTTTATTGGTCCAAGCATTTCAAAGGTGCTTTTGCAGATTCTTGGCCTTCGTCTTAGCTCTATCTATGCAATCACGCAAGTCTTTGATGACTCCCGCTTGCACTTCATCCTTCTGCATAGCATATGGCACCTGACTAAACAGTAGTAGCTGCTATTCTCGGTGGCTCTATAGTAGCTTGACTCCTCAAGCAAGCAAACTACAAGCCCGACTCTAAGGCATCCAACTGTAGCGAGAAACAAACAAGCATTGGACAACATAAGCACCATCAAAGACTGGCTACATAGCAGCAAAGAGCGACTACACAGCACTAAATGCCTTGCTACAACAAGCTACAACTCGATGGTCTCCCCAATGAGCCCTTCATTGTGACCTCTGAGGAGAGACCCCAATCAATGCTAGCTCCTTAGGTGACTTCCCAGCTACTCTTACTCTTGTGGCATCTTCACTGTGAGAGTGCTCTCAACAGAAGCAAGAATGGAAGAGGGAGGGAGAGAAACAGAGAGCCATACAAGTTTTGGTGGGTGCAGAACACCCTAATCTTCTTTTACATTCATTTATATATGTGTTTGAGTATTGTACATAACCGGGGTAAAGGCACAGTGACCTTTAACCCCCACAACCTCCCACTTAAAGGACAATGTGCCTTTAAGGGAAAACAACTAGTGAGCATACTATCCAATGCCCATCAATACACGACAATACTCAAACCGCTGTGACTAGGTAGACTCTTCATCAGCATATCTACAGGGTTATCATCTGTATGAACCTTGACAAGCTCTATGCGCTTGTCCTCAAGTACCTCCCTGATGAAATGGTACCTGACCTCAATATGTGTTTGGTCTTTGCATGAAAGACCGGATTCCGTGCTAGCTGAATATAGCACTCATGGAATCACTATGCAATGTCGGTACACCTATATGAATCCCCAAATCTCCCACTAGTCGATCAAGCCATATAGCCTCCTTGCAACCCTCTGTGGCTGCAACATACTCAGCCTCTATGGTAGACAATGCAATGCACTTCTGTGCGTGAGACATCCACGACACTGCACCACCTGCAAAGGTGAACACATAACCAGAATTGGATCTCCTACTATCCACATGCCCTGCATAGTCTGAATCTGTGTACCCAAGTACACGCATGTCTCCTCTACCAAAGCAGATGCACATCTCCTTGGTACCCTTCATGTACCTCATGATGCACTTAACTGCCTCCCAATGCCTCTTTCCTGGATTAGCCATATACCGGCCAACAACTCCCACTGCAAATGCAATGTCTGGTCTAGTAGCTATCATAGCATACATAAGACTCCCAACCACTGATGCATAAGGAACCTTGGCCATCATGGCCCTCTCCTCATATGATTTGGGACTATTTGTATGACTCAGTTTCACATATGGAGGCAATGGAGTACTCACCGCCTTCCCCCCCTCCATATTGAAATGCTATAATACTTTTGTAACATACTCCTTCTGTGAAAGCCAAAGGAGTTTCCTACTCCAATCACACGTGATGCGCATACCAAGAATATGATTTGCAAGTCCCAAATCCTTCATATCAAAGGCCTCATGCAACTTGGCCTTTAATGCATCTAGCTCATAAGTATTCTTGCTAGCCAATAGCATATCATCCACATATAGTGCCAGGATTATCAGGCTATTATCCTTAGCCATTTTAGTGTAGAGGCAGTGATCAATTTCACTCCTTCTAAAACCCTGGGACTGAATGAAAGCATCAAACTTCTGATACCATTCTCTAGGTGCTTGCTTAAGACCATAGAGATTCTTCTTCAGCTTGCAAACTAAATGCTTTTTGCCCTTTTCTTCAAAGCCTTTTGGCTGCACCATGTAAATTTCCTCATGCAGATCCCTATGCAAGAAAGTTGTCTTGACATCCATCTGCATAAGCTCCATATCTTCTGTTGCCACTAGTCCAAGCATGCATCTAAGTGTGGTCATCTTCACAACCAGAGAGAATATCTCATCAAAGTCCACACCCTTCTCTTGATTGAACCCTTTAGTGACCAAACGGGCCTTGTACCTAGGCACATCATCACCTGTGACCATCTTGTAGACCCATTTACATGGCAATGTTTTCTTTCCATGTGGCAAAGAAACCAAGTCCCAAGTCTTATTCTTCATAAGTGAACTTATCTTTGATTGCATAGCATACTCCCACTTGCATTGATCCTCTGCATCATAGCCTCTCTATAGCAAGAAGGCTCCCTGCAATCAGTAAGCATCACATAGTCTACCCCTGGAACAATCCTATCAGGCGGTCTAGACACTCTAGATGATCTTCTCAAGGGCATTTCAGCTTGCTGTCCCACCTGCATATCAGCCACATTTGGCTCATCATTTCCACCAATAGATGATCCATCATCTACCCTTGATTGTATACCTGTGGGAGTACGTGGTGGTACCATTTCTTACACATTTGGTCAATGGACAACTTGTTGTCTATCAACATATGCAGGTGGATTCACGTCCTGGAAAGTGATTCTCCTCATTTCAACATCCCTTATGGGTGCCTTATGCATCTTCTTCTCATTGAAGACTACATCATGGCTACATATGATCCCAGAGATGATAGCCCATCTCTCCACTTTCACCATAACCCAAAAAGATGTATTTCCTAGACTTAGGATCTAGCTTCTTTCAAAGCTCTTTTGGCACATGTGCATATGCCTTACACCCAAATATACGCAAATGAGAGTAAGAGGGCTTCTTGCCACTCCATGCCTCTTCAGGAATACCACCATCCACGCTCTTACTAGGTGATCTATTGATCACATGCACTGCAATCTTCATTGCCTCAACCCAAAAACCACCAGAAAGACTTGCATGGGAAAGCATGCATTGCAACCTTTCTTGAATGGTACGGTTCATCTTTTCTGCAAATGGATTTTGCTCTGGAGTACGAGGGGATGTGAGCTCCCTCTTAATCCCACGTGTATCATAGAAATGCTGAAAGTCATGAGAGACATACTCTCCACCATTGTCAGTCCGTAGGCATTTAAGCATTCTACCTGACTGATTCTCAACCAAGGCCAGCCATTTTTGAAATACCTAGAACACATCACTCTTTTGAGCTATAGCATAAGCCCACACTTTCCTAATTGCACCATCAATGAATGTCACATAGTATTCAGCCCCGCCTAATGACCGTGTAGGCATGGGACCACATACGCCTGAATGCACCAAATCAAGCTTTTCAAACTCTTTCTTTCCCCTTCTTTTATGGGCTGATTTACTCTGCTTCCATAGAGATAGTGCTCACAAAATTCAAAATCAGAGAAACTCAAATGCGGTACACAACCCAAACGACATAAGAGTTTCATCTCATTTTGGCTCATATGGCCCAACCGCCAATGCCATAAAGAAGTGCATGGCTTGTTAGTTATTACAAAAAGTAGATAGTATGGAGAATCAGAAATTTGATTACTGTAAAACAGATACAATAGATGGCGCTGCCTCCTAGCCGTGCGCTCCTGTGACAGAAGCTTCGATGGCATGCTGGAAACAGTAGAGGACGGAGGCTGGATGCTAAGGAATCAGGGTTGCTGTAGCCAGTGATGAATATGGGCTTCACGGGCTTGCTCTTATATAGCCACCAGCCGTAGTCAGTTAGACCCAATTGGGAGACCAACCCAGTCGGCCCGAAATGATTGATTGGAGGTCGTAATAGGCCATTGACCACACGTTAGAACCATGGTGCATAATAGAGCAATTGACCTACGATCGCCGTTCTCAACCTAGAGCCATCTGGGATCATCTAGGGCTACAAATGGGCCCCACAACCTGAGAGTGGGCTGCCCTCAGGCTGCCCCAGAAAATGCTCCCTCTACCCTCAATGCGGTTATGGGATGCCTTCCTGCACTTGCATGTAGCCTAGTTGGTAGTGTGCCAACTCTATCTGAAGCCATCCAGCCATCAGGCCACACATGGCTCCCATCTGGTGTCCAAACCAAGACCTACCGGATAACCGAGCTACTCAAATGCCTTCTCCTCATATGGGGGGCTTACAGGTAGAGTTAGCTGGTTCCCGCGTAGTTACACGAGAGTGGAGCATTGATATCTAAGAGCAAGTCTCTTCTAAGAGCCTTCATGAAGATATCCACAGCATTCTCTGTAGTCAGATAGTACACCAAGTCGACCTCTCCATCCATGATGAGCTTGCGTACAAAGTGATATTGAATCTCAATGTGTTTTGTGCGAGCGTGGAACACAGGGTTCTTTGCAATTGCCATGCAACTCTGATTGTCACATGATAACTGTGTAGGCTTGTTATGCACTGCACCCATGTCCCCTAAAATCCTCCTTAACCACACTACCTCACAAGAAGCAAAACATGCTGATTTGTACTTAGCCTCGATAGAAGAAAGAGCAACTATAGGTTGCTTCTTGCTGACCCATGGCACAGCTCCAGATCCAAGTGAGAAACAGTAACCTGTCACTGATCTCCTGCTGTCCACGTCTCCTGCCCAATCCGAGTCACAGAATCCGGTCAAGATGTTTCCCTTGGTATAGGTGATGCCATAATCAACTGTGCCTTTGATGTATTTCAACATTTGAATCCCTGCCCTCCAATGGTTCTCTTGAGGCTTATTGGAAAACCTGCTTAGTACACCAGTCGCAAAACTGATGTCCGGTCGCGTGTTGCACAAGTAAATCAAACTGCCCACAAGCCTTCTGTACTTCACGTCGTCCACCATTGGTGACGAATCCTCATCTGAGAGCCTCACGTCAACCTCCATAGGGGTGCCAACTATCTTGCACTCAGCCATGCCAAATGCCTTCAGTATCTCTCCAGCATACTTCAGCTATGAGATGAAGATATGTTTTGGCTCTTGCCAAACTTCAATCCCCAAACAGAAATGCATCAGTCCGAGGTCTGTCATTTCAAACTCTCTTCCTAGCAAAAACTGCTTTGTCTGCGAGATCTTCTCTTCATGGTTTCCTATTATGACAAGGTCGTCCACATAAAGGACCACGATCATACACCTGCCTCCTTCTCTGTAGATATACAAATTTGCATCAGATGGGCTCCTCCTAAACCCGTTTTGTAGAAAGTAGGCATCAATCCGCTGGTACCATGCTGGTGGGGACTGTTTTAGCCTGTAAAATGCCTTCTTTAGTTTACAGACTTTACCTTCTGAACCAGGGATCACAAAACCTGGTGGTTGTTCCACGTATACCTCCTCCTTGAGATCTCCATTCAAAAAGGTGGATTTTACATCCATCTGAAGCACGGGCCAACTTTCCTATGATGCTAAAGCCAAACACTGCGAATTGTGGTTAGTCAAGCTCTGGGAGCAAAAGTATCCTGATAATCAAAACCATGTACCTGTGCGAATCCTTTTGCCACGAGCTTTGTACTTATCTAACATGTCGTTAGATTTGTACTTGGTCTTGTACACCCAGTTGGTGCCAATTACCTTGCGTTTTGGTGGTCGATCCACAAGATCCCAAGTGTTGTTCTTCATTATGGAGCCATACTCCGACTGCATAGCCTCCATCCACCTATCATCACGTTGTGCTTCTTTAAGACACTTGGGTTCTTCAGCACGGATCACTTCTATCATCAAAGCGTAGTTGACCAAGTGTTCCTACGCCCTTCTTTGCTCCTCTAATCTCTTGGACCGGCAGTGTTCGGATGGTTTCTCCTCAATGGCTGGAGGTTCTCTGCTGTCCAAAAGCTGCTTTACCCACTTTGGGAATGGTCATTGCCGTTGTGGTTCTACAGGCTCTTCTTCCTCTTCTTTATCTTGAATCCTCCCAAGCACCATTGGGGGAGTTCAGTCTGCTGTTGGTGGTTGTACTGGATGGATATCC
This sequence comes from Dipteris shenzhenensis, assembly GCF_047967505.1. Classification (NCBI taxonomy): domain Eukaryota; kingdom Viridiplantae; phylum Streptophyta; class Polypodiopsida; order Gleicheniales; family Dipteridaceae; genus Dipteris; species Dipteris shenzhenensis. The sequence goes on from NC_141625.1 coordinate 2,087,803, forward strand.
TGGTCCTGGTTGTCTGGGAAGGAAGCATACTCCTCCAATTGATGCGGGTGTTCTCAGAAGACCACATCGCGACATACTATTACCTTCTTAGTAATAGGATTATAGAGACATTAACCCTTCGCCTCTTCACTGTAGCACAAGAAAATACACTTCCGACTCTTCGGTTCCCATTTGGTCCTCCTAGCATCAGGGACATGCACAAAACAGTCACATCCAAAAACTCTGAAATGTGTAGCTGAAGGTTTCTTACTAGAAAAGGCCTACAGTGGAGTCATCCCCCGTTCATAGCCTTTGCGTAGCTACGATTCAGAATGTAAACTACCGTGTTACATGCTTCAACCCAGAAAGTCTTTAGCAAATCTTTCCCTTTAATCATACTCCTATCCATTTCACAGATGACGCGCATCTTGCGCTCTGCTACTCCATTTTGCTATGATGTATGTGGTGGGGGTTTTTGCCTCTTGATCCCGTGACTTTTGCAGTAACTTTCGAATTCGCTTGATGTGAACTCACCACCTCTGTCTGATCTCAACTTCTTCACCTTCCTCCCCATTTCTTTCTCGACCATTACATGCCATTCTTCCAAGGTTCATTCGCAGGTACATGAACTCCCTCCATGCGAATCTCCTCAATTGCTATGAACAGCTCTACTGGTACTGCCTGTGCACTGTTGCTAGACTCTTTTCTTTACTCCGTTCTTCTCATCTGCAATCTTCTTCCGGCACTCATTCTGCTTGTGCCCTGCCTTATTGCAATAGAAGCACTTGATCTTCTTCTTTCTCTTTTTATCATCAGAAGATGGGTTACCAGAGTCCTTACCCTTACCTTTCTTTGATCCAGCCGAGAAAGCCGAATCTTCTCCATTCCTCATCTGTTGATGCATCTCCTCCTCTAGAGGCATCGCGTTGAAATCCTCAAAGTTGAGGGGTGGATTTCTATTCTGCATATTCAGAGCCATAACAAGACCGTCGTACTTTGGCGGGAGAATCCGTAAGCACCTTCGTGCTAGATTCTCAATGGTGATGGTGATGCCAATTGAAGTCATCTGATCGCATAGATTCTTCACCCTAGTAATGAACTTCTCTGTCGTTTCAAACTTAGACAGTTTCTCATTTGCGAGTTGAGTTTCCAGATTCTGATTCTGGGTCTGATTTGTGGCCTCGTACTGATTTTTCAAGACCGTACATGCCTCCTCTGCTGTGGTGACATGTTGAATTAATGCCATGATAGAATCACTTACACTGCGGACAATAGAACACAGCGCATTTGCATTTCTTCTTGTCCATGCAAGAATCTGATCCGCAGTTGGTACTATCTATTGTCCTGCATTGGCTGGATCGGGTCTTGTAACCGGCTTCACGTCCACCCCAGTAGCAGTATCCCAAAGCTTGTATGCACTTAGGATGGTCTTCATCTTGAACTTCCAGAGTGGATAGTTAGTACCGTCCAACTTTCCGCTTTCGCCGAACGGTGGGATTCGCAGTCTTGCGGGCTGGGCCATCTCTCACAATTTGCTTGCAAACATAAACACACTACCAAATCTTCTTCCTAGAGCCCAAGCTCTGATACCATGTAAGAAAACAATACAACGTCTGTGCTCAACAAGTAATAGGATCTCGTATGCAAGAGAGAAAAGCAGATAGTATGGAGAATCAGAAATTTGATTACTATAAAATTGATGCAATAGATGGTGATGCCTCCCAGCCATGCGCTCCTATGTGAGAAGCTTCGATGGCATGCTACAAACAATAGAGGACAGAGGCTAGATGCTAAGGAATCAGGGTTGCTATAGCCAGTGATGAATATGGGCTCACGGGCTTGCTCTTATATAGCCACCAGTCATAGTCAGTTAGAATCAATTGGGAGACCGACCCAGTCAGCCCGAAACGGTTAATTGGAGGTTGAAATAGGCCACTGACCACATGTTAGAACTGTGGTGTAGAATAGAGCAACTGACCTACGGTCGCCGTTCTCGACCCAGAGCCATCCGAGATCATCTGGGGCTCCAAACGGGACCCGCAACTCGAGAGTGGGCTGCCTCGAGAAATGCTCCGTCTACCCTCAGTGCGGTTAGTCAGGGGATGCCTTCCCACATGTACGTGCATGTAGCCTAGTTGGCAGTGTGCCAAATCTATCTAAAGCCATCCAGCCATCAGGCCACACATGGCCCCCATCTGGTGTCCACCAAACCAGGACCTATCGAATAACCGAGCTACTCAAATGCCTTCTCCTCATATGGGGGGCTTACAAGTAGAGTTAGCTGGTTTGCGCGTAGTTACACGAGAGTGGAGCATTGATATCTAAAAGTGCACCCAAATGTGTATGCCACAATAGAGTGAAATATCACCAAAGCTCAAAGCTCAAAGCATCAAAAGATGCAACTGACTCAAGTACATGTACTATGCATCCATATGAGCAAATCTGGCCGAAAAGAAAATGCCAACTGCAATGGCAATCCAAAATGCCAATAAGTGTCAAATGGCTCAAGCATAAACACCATCCATGCGCATATGCATTACCAATATCTCATCCAAGAGAGCATAACACTATCAGTGCATCACCTGCAATGTGTCAAAGTTGTCCCTCAGCATAAAATAGCATCTATGTGCAAAGCGTCCATAAAAAATAGCATCCCACAAGGCAATATGGGCCCATCAGTGCATCCAATGCAACCCAGTGCACACCACGAATGAGCGCACATGGCTCAAACTGCAACCAGAGTGATCTGCACAAGGTATGCTCAAGAATCATAGTCCCATGGCAATGACCGCTACTGAAAATAGAACCTGAGATGCCTCAAAACATGGGCGCCATTGCATAATCGGACTCAGCGAGAAAATCTGCAAATATCTCTCTTCTATTGCACTTCTAAAAGCCCAACCGATGAGTGAGAAAAGGGAGTCAACACTTATCCACTGCCATGTGGCATAAATATAAGGTTTCAAAACCTTAGAATGAAAAATGCATAACAGAGAGACAAAATCCAATACACAAAGATCTATAACTCTAAAAATACTCCACCAAATCGCGCAAGAACTGACAGGTAGGGGTTTTTAGGCGTCTGGAATGCAATGGGACAGACGGTTTTGGAAACCGTGGTCTCAATCACTGGGTCCAATACATGGATTGAAAAACGTTTTTGGAAGTAGAACTGTTTGTAAACTCCACTAGAGTGCGAATGATGAGCAACATAGAAGTTTTAGGACTCTTGAGTCCAACGGACTTGACAGATCTACAAATGGTTGCTCCAAACTTGAGTTCCAACACCCGAGCAGAAAAACGTAGAAACTGACACAGTGAGTCAGAAATCCAATGAAATGATCCCAAATTAAGGAATGAAGGTGTTTCCAAGCTCCTGAAGTGAAATGGACACCAAAAGCAAGAAATAGTTGCCTCTACAAGTCAATATCGAGTCTCTGTCGTCGAACGGAATAGGGAAAAGCTTTTAAAAATGACTTTTTTCTTTGAAAACACCTAACAGGCTCTCAAAACCACTTTGCAAAACCAAAGTGACTTTCCAAAGGTTCCTTCAAGGTCTCTGTGCACTCAGATTCAAGTAAAATCACCCACAAAGCTTCCCACAGAGCTTCTCCTTCCTCCCACAGAGCTGCTGAGCTTCCAGGCATTCATGCACGCTCAGCTAGAGCTCTGATACCAGTTGAGAGTGCTCTCAACCGAAGCTGCAAATCCATCCTCTCTTTCTTCTCTAAGGTTCCAACCTTAGGCCATGTGGCAGATAAGTCACTTAACTCAGGTCAAGACTAACATTAGGTTAGCTCTATGGTCAAATCAAATATGACCATGATTAAACTTCTACCTTGGGTTGACTAAGCTGGGTTAAAAGGTCACCACAGTGCCACCTAAGCACACAGTACCTTGCTAAGCACTGGTTTGTAAGCAACATGTGACTGTTTGTGCCACCTCATGATGCCCACTCTTTCTTCATAGAAACTTCGACAAGCCGTAACTTCCAATCCAGGAAGAATTTGCACAAATTCTTTCTACGTGCCTGTCAAGTCAATTTTATTGTATGCAACTAGAAACTACAAGATTTAAAAGTTTCTTCAACTGGTAATACCTTTTCAATGGCAATACGCACCCCAACTATTAAGAAGTTCACTAGGGAAGGATTTCACACCTGGTCTACATAAATGAGGTATCTCCTAATGCATGAAAAGCTTTGGAAGACTGTAAAAGGAAACATACCCACTGCACAAAATGATGCCTAGAAGGAAAAAGACGAAGCAGCACTATCACTCATTGGTTTTCACTTGGGTCTAAACATAATTCATCATGTAGACTCCAAGGATCATGCCAAGGATGCATGGGATGAGTTGAACACAGTGTTTGGTGCAAAAGCCAAAAACCAAGAAATCCATCTTAAGATTGAATTCTATGGTTTGCACATGGGCTTCAATGAATCCATGGCATAATTTTTCAACAAAATCAAAAGCATTATGGCCGGCCCAACTAGAAGGCATAAATGCAAAAGTAGGGGAAAAAAGATGCACTTGAAATTCTCCTTAAAAGCATGCCTATAGAGTATAGCTCACTGACAACCTCTTTGAAGAATTTTCCAGATCCAAAGTTTGAGGAATGTGTATCCTCTCTTCTTGAAAAAGAAAGAGAGTTGAAGGCATCAACATCGACATCAACATCAACATCTACATCAACACGCAATAGCTATAATGAAGAACAAGCATTATTCAGTAAAACATCAACAAAGTGCTACCATTGTGGAAGGATGGGTCACTATCAAAGTGATTGCAGACTGAAGAACAAACCAAAGTGTCACCATTGCAAGAAGCTGGGACACAAGGAAGAAGATTCCAGATTAAAGAACTAGTAGGTCAACTACATGGAGTCATCATCAAGCCATGAGCAGAATGACAAGAACAACATGTACTGAGAAGTTCCACCTTTAGCCTATATTCTTGTAATCAAACCTGACCACTTGAGAGTAGCCATGTAAGCACCCAGGGGAGGATTTGATCTTGTAACTCATATATGACCACCTTGCAGTAGCCAAAGGATCATGGCACCAAGGGGAGGTGTTGAGAGTTGTGGTGCCATGAGCACATGTAGAGCAAAGGTATGAGTAAAGGGCAAGCTCTACCACATGGCATGGAGGAGATATCCGACATGTGAGCATGCATATGGATATAAGTACCCACTCCTATAAAAGGGAGGTTCATTTGAAGTAATATCAATCAAGCACATTGCAGTCTCTCAAGATTCTCTTTATAAGTCCAAGCTAATCTATCTTGGAACCTAATTGACTTAAGTTATAGATCATGATCACTCTTAGGATTCATCCACCTTAGATTAGTGTTGTCATTAGAGTAGATTAGGGTCCATAGGATAGCTCGGTCCATGCACTTTCTCAAGGGAGTCCAAACTATATTGAAAGGCGGGGAGGAAATCCATATGAATGCCCTGCAAACAAAATCATTTGAAGATGCGTGCATACTAGGCTATGCTGACCTTGCTCTCAGCTAATCATCTAGACAGAGGCTTACCACATGCAAAGGTAAAGAAAAGGCTGATTGTGAAGGATAAGATGAGGAATGATGTGGGAGCTACTAAATCTATAGATGTGGGTAGTGCCCCAAAAAACAATGAAAGGATGGTTGTGGATGGACATTATGAGTATACTTGTATTGATTTGTGGTGAAACTGGCTTCTTTTTTTAATGTTATCAAGTGTTGAGTACTATATTGAAACCTAGGGGTGGGACATGCTATCCCATGGTTCATTTTTTATTGGTTTTAGCCACCAGAACTGATGCCACAACGTGCCTTGCAAGGGGGGAATCCAAGCATCTAATCCATGCTACCCCATATATTACTATGCAAGTGGAATCAACAGCTAGCATTAGTTTGCTTGAGCTTTCATACCTTTCCTTTGGAGTGGAGTCTATAGAAGGAATAGGAGGAGGGATCAAACATTCAGAAGAAGAAACTAAAAATTGTGTGAGATTGCAAGAAAGAGGGATAGGCCTAGGCAGGCAAAGAAAGAATCAAGAGACGTATAAGAATGATGAGAGTGTTGAAGTTGGAGGGACAAACCTATCAAAGGAAAGAGCGTTAGCATTATGACATTATAGGAGAAGTGAAAGTAATTCAAATTGTTGAGTTTTTAGGTTTTGAGTGTGGAGAAGAACCTATTTTGAAGAACCAAGAGATGGAGGGGTTATGGAGGTGGTGACTAAACACTGAGGCATATGTACCTACAGAAGGAGTTCCCACTGATGACCTACAATATGACATCAACAGTACTGTAGAAGGAAGCTTGCCACCACATGGTACTTTTTTTGCCACTAACCACAAGGATAAGAAGATGGGTGTAGTGACACGGTTAATGAAAAAGAGCCATTAACTTGTGTTTGTAGCCATAGCCATTTACTTTTGTAACCATTTCTTTGTTCCTTATTAAATACTATTATTTCTCTGATTTCATTTGCTATCTTGTTTCATTTTTTGGGATTATCTTCATTGATTCATGTTTTCCATTATGCATCTAAAATGTGGGTAGGCGGTGTCCTTTGTCCCATTCTTAAGAAGCTTATAGTGCTTGACCTTAATGGTATCCTTTTAAAATGTTGATTCCATAAAGACATACCCATTTTGCAGCAGGGTCAATTGCATAGAGTGGGGCAACAGGTTGTGTCCCTAAGGCCTCACTAGTTAAGTATGATTTCTGATGTAGGAGAATTTTCATGTGGGAACTTGGTCATATTTCATGGAGAAGAATAGGGTACCTCTTATCAACCTCTTCCAACAAGCTATCCCAACAGGTGGGAGTTACACTAAACTTTATGTTTCATTTGTTTTAGTCGAGTTGCATTCAGAAGTAAGCCTTAGGGATCTACCACCTGAAGCATAGCTCAAAGCTACTCCTACTAAAATTGTTTACTACCTTTGATGAAATGGGTATCACCTATGATCTCGAGTATACGCTGCTAGTGGATGACACTTGGGAGAAAGGGTTGTGCAACCCTCCACACAATACATGTATATCACCAATACCCTAAAATGCAGCCGAGATAAATGATGAGCGGATAATCATCACAAGGCCATACCTCATGGAATTGCACAATAAAGATACAAGGCATGCATCCCATGGCACTTCTTCAAAAGACATTACTTGGTTGGGAAGAGTGCAAACACAAATAACTCCAACAAATGTTTTGTTTTCTTTTTGTAGACCCTGTACTAGATGAGTGGAGTGAGATTGACCAAAGAATATAAAACCTTCCCCTTAGTGTTTGCGAATATCTTATGATAGTAGTCTTGTAGATACTTTGTAGGTACATGTATTTATCTCCATATAGTCTTGTAGATACTTTGTAGGTACATGTACATTTCTCAATGTAGTAGTCTTGTAGATACTTTGTAGGTACGAGAACTTTTCTAAAATTAGAAACCTTGTGAATACAAAATTTCAAAAATAGATTGAAATTGGTTTGAATTTAGGCCCTTAGAAGAGGTGGTAGATCCTTAGAAGATTGGAAATCGTTTGAATTTAGGCCCTTAGAACAACTACAATCCTTAGAAGAGGTGCACTGTGGTCCTTTACAAAAACCTTGTGAAGAAAAATTCTATTATAAGTAACTACAATCCTTAGTAGAGGTGTGCTATATACCTTTGTAGAAACATTGTGAAGACGACGACTAGAAAAGTTATTGAGAATGGTTGGCTTTTAGCACTTTTCACAAATCTTGGGTTTGTGTTTTGTAAGCATCTACAATTGTCAATAGAGGTGTGCTATAGTCCTTTGCAATTTAAAAAAAGGGGAAGGGATAGGAGGGGGAGGAGGAAGAGTGGGAAGTTTGAATTCTAGGGAGGGAGATGTACTGAAAAAGTTGCAAGAAATTTGAAATTTTTAGGATATCATGGCTTATATATTGACTCTCATATTTCCTATTACCCAAGAAGGTTATCCTCCCACCCCTTCTCTTCCCCTCCCCCTCCCTTCACTTTCCCCTTCCTCTCCCCTCTCCCCACCCCTATTCCTCTCTTAGTCGGAAAAGAAATCAAGACCAGAGGCTAGAGGCTAAGCATGGCGACGCTCGAGGGCCATAGAGAAAAGGAGATCGTGAGGGCGAACCATTGTCATGGGAGGGAAATAGGAATTAGAAGTGGAGGGAATGAAGAGGGAGACTATGACACAAGGGGAAAAGGAGAGGGGGAAGAGAAGCATGAACATGATAGGAGGAGGAATGTAGTGATGGGGACATCAAGGGAAGAGAACCATACTTTATTTGAAAGAAGGGATGAGAGGGAAATATCAAAATACTAGCTAGGTGGCTTTACAAGAATGAGCGTGTCTCATCAAGGAATAGCCCCCTCCTTTTATAGCCAAAAGAGGGGGTCTCTCCCAATTAATGTATCCTCCCACATGCATGGTGTGTGTGGAAAAGTCTCCCATGTGGGCTAGGCGGTTACGCACTCTCCATTGTGTGCGACAACCCTTTGCCTCAATTTTCCACATAAAATCAAGCCCCATATCTCAAGTCTATGATACTCCCTTGGTCTCTTTCCAATTTTATAATATGTTCAAACCTCTAGGAGGACAAGTGGAGGGTTGGCACAAAGAATCTTGCCACCTCATCCTACTTTCCCCATTATTTAACTTGCTCTCTTGGACCTTCTATACCTCCCCCACATGGGCCTATCCCATATGGAGGGAATAACTCAATATAATATCCATCTCCACCTATTTTATATTACTTCTCCCATGGACTTTGAGCCATATCTCACTAAATGCACGCTAGGTGGAGGGGTGGCACATGGAGGAGCCATGTCACCTTACATTTTGTAATATTACTATCATGGATTATGTACAACACACCTTATGGGTCCTCTTACATGGAAGGGTGGCACATGGTCATGCCCTGCCACCTCAACCTTGGGCCCTATGCACACCATATTTTACTATACTATTGCCACATATACAAACACACATACATATTAATGCATTTTTCCTTAGACAATTTTATCCATAACAGTAGCACAGCCGAAAAGTGCAAGAGTGCATTGAGACGCCCTTCCCGGTGTGGCGAGAGGCTAGTATATGCTTTATGTTTTTGATTCGAGGCCATTTCAGGGCTCGTTTAGGAGGCGGAAGTTCTCTGCAAGCACTGAGAAAAAGGCCCTGTTTTTGCTGTACAACAACTGCTCAGGAGGTCGGTGAAAAGTTGCCGCAGATATTGCATCGTATGCCTGTGCGCAGAGATATTGGGAGTTACAGAATCATCCTTATTGACTGTTGATAAAAATCATCACTAGGAAGTGACTGTGTGGTCAAATACCACTTTTGTCAGTTTTGTAGATTTGCCCTTGTGAGGCAGAAGTTGTGTTTTTTGTAGTGACAAAATATTTTGCAGTGTTCTGTAATGGCGTCTGATTCTCTTTCACAGATTGTCACTGAAAAGCTTGACAAGAACAACTTCCAAGCATGGAAGTTTAGAATGACGAATTTCCTTATGGGAAAAGGCTATTGGAAGTTCATTACAGGAAATGAAGAAGAACTAGTTCTTTCTAATGTTCCCAATCAACAGGAAATGCAGGCATTTAAAGGATGGCATGAGAGAGCCAGAAAAGTTAGTACTGGCTGTCTATCAGTATTTCAGATTCTATGATTGTGCATATTCAGGATGCAAGTACGCCAAAGGAGGCATGGGATAATTTGGCAAAAATGTACAACACAAATACGCAAGCCAGGAAAATGCAGCTCAAGTAGGAGTTGCACAATGTGCAGAGAGAAAATATGAGTATCAATGACTACCACATGAAGGTGAAGAAAATTGCAGATGCACTTGCTTCCATTGGGTCGCCAGTGGAAGATGATGATTTAGTTTCTATGACCTTGAATGGTCTAGGAAAGGATTATGCACAGTTCCAGACATCCATTGCCGTCCGTGAAAAATATCCTAATTTTGAGGATTTGATTGCTCTTCTAATTTTTGAAGAGTAGAGAAATGGTGGTTCAAGAAAACCAGTCCTATGGAGGAGGACGTGGTAACTCTAGAGGCAGGGGGAGCCAAAGAGGTCGTGGTGGATGGCAAAGAGGCCAAAATGCAAACAGCAATGTTGAATGCTACTACTGTGGTAAAATGGGTCATATGGCTAAAGACTACTATAAAAAGCAGAATGACATTATGAATGGAAAATTGCAGCAAGGCAATTATGCATCCTCTAATAGACAGGGTGATGACAGAAATGAGCATTTGTTTATGGTGCAGCATATGACCAATTCTGTGACAAGTGCAGAAGAAAGCAATGATGTGTGATATGTTGACTCAGGTGTGTCAAATCACATGACAGGTCATGTAGAATGGATGTAGGATGTAAGGAAAATGAAAAAACTAGGATTTGTGGAGACTGGTGATGATACTGCACATCCTATTGTGCAGATTGGTAAAATCCCTTTGTCTATGCAAGATGGGAAAAAGAAATACCTGTCTGCTGATGTATTTCATGTCGAATATCACCAAGAACCTGGTTTCTGTTGGTCAAATGGTTGAGCAGGGCTTGCAGGTCAGATTTAATCCTAATGGATGCTTTGTTGAGGATATGAAAAATAATGGTCACTTGATAGCAAAAGAAAAGAAGAAGGGCAGGATGTTTACATTAGATGCGGACATGCCAGAATTGAGTGCAGCAATGTTTGCACATGGGACCGGTGTAGTTGCAGATATTGATATCTGGCAAAAACGCATTGGTCATGTTAATGTACAACGACTTAAATCAATGCAGGCCCAAAATATTGTTGCAGGATTGCCTAAATTCAAGGTTGTAGAAATGCATAAGGTATGTGAAGCCTGTCAATTTGGAAAACAGGCAAGGAAACCATTTCCTAGACATGTTCAAGAGAGTAAGAAGCCATTGGAATTAATCCACTCTGATGTGTGGACTACTAAAGCTGCATCTATTGGAGGCTGTCATTATTTTGTCACTTTTATTGATGACTACAGCAGAAAAGTTTGGGTGTATTTTATGAAAAAGAAAAGTGAAGTGTTTGGCCATTTCAAAGCTTTTAAAGCTATGGTTGAAAAAGAAACAGGCCTGCAAATAAAATGCCTAAGGTCAAATGGAGGGGGAGAGTACCTCTCAAATGAGTTTGCAAGATTCCTGCAAGAGCATGGCATAAAGCAGAAATATTCATGCAATCATACCCCACAGCAAAATGGACTTGCAGAAAGGAAAAACAGGCATATTGGAGAGGTATCTCAAGCCATGCTAAATGAAGCAGTTGCTACAGCAGTTTACATAATGAATAGGACTCCCACTACAGCAATACATGGGAGGTAGCTTGGTTTCATAAGCTACTTTATGATATGCATCAATCTACAGATGGGCCAGTTGTCATTTATGGTGACAACATGAGCAGTATACACTTGGCAAATAACCCAGTCTATCATGCTAGAACAAAGCACATTGAGGTGCATTATCACTATGTGCAGGAGAAGGTTTTACTAGGTCTTATTGATCTAGTTTATGTTAGCACAGAGGATCAGGTAGTTGACATATTCACAAAGGCATTGGCCGTAGAGAAGCTGCGCAAGTTCAGATACCTGCTTGGTGTGCAGGAATTGGGATTGAGCTCGAGGGGGAGTGTTGAGATATCGAGCTCCACTCGTGATATGCCAGGGTGACCATTGTGCATTTATGTCACCGACCTGTTAGCTGCAGATGCGGTTGGTACACCACCCATGAATAATAGCTGGATGACAGCTATCCTTATGTACTCTAGTTCGTGGCTCAGTTAGTATGCCAGCTTAGTTAGCTCAGTTTGGTTTGAGACCCACATATAGGGTTCTTCTATTTCTTTGTACCAGAGTTCTTTTGGCTTTCACAACTAAGAAGAGGAAAATTGTTTTCAGCCTCCACCTTTGTGTGTATTCCCCCATTGTGTATGTTAGAAAGCCACAAGTGAGACTCCTTCCTTCTCTCCCACTATCTTCACACTTTCTTCTGTGCTTTTATGTGTTTTATGTGCTTTTACATGCTTTCATCAATGTGTTATGTGGTGTTATGTGCTTTTTGTTTTGCTTTAATTGCTTTCTTCTGTGCTTTTATTTGTTGTACTTTGTGCTTTATGTGTTTTCTTTTGTGCTTTTATGTACTTTCTTCTGTGATATTGTAGGCTTTTATGAAGTTCCTTTCTAGACTCGTATATGCTTCTAGTTGTGACTTATTGTACAATCATGTGCTTTCTTTTTTATCTAAGCATCATATGGTGTAGGTGGTATTAGCCAAGAGGTATACCATGATACAAGGCTTTTTATGTGTAATGGAAATCTCATAAATTTAACATGTTTCTTGTATGTTTCTTGTTTATTTAGGAAAGAGTACGTAGTATAATGATAGGGTAATGATAGCGGAAGTGAGAGAGGGAGAGAGAGGAGTGCACACAAGATTACTAACTATACACTAACTTGTATTCCATGGAAAATAGGAATATATACATGGATCCCTTAGGGTTAAGGTTAGGGTTTGTCCCATAACCGTTATGGTACAATTTACACACCATTCTCAACACCCCCTCTTAAATTGCACTAGGTAAGTAGAGGGTGAATGTATGTGTTGACTCTCTGCCAACATGAACTTATGTAGAAAGAGAATGTGTTACAACTTTGTGTTACAACTTCTACATACAACTTCTACATGTAGAAAGAGAATGTGTTACAACTTTGTGTTACAACTTTGTAATACTTTGTGTTACAACTTCTACATACGACTTCTACATGTAGAAAGAGAATGTGTTACAACTTTGTGATACAACTTTGTGTTACAACTTCTACATACGACTTCTACATGTAGAAAGAGAATGTGTTACAACTTTGTGATAAAACTTTGTGTTACAACTTCTACATACAACTTCTACATGTAGAAAGAGAATGTGTTACAACTTTGTGTTACAACTTTGTGTTACAATTTCTACATGCAGAGAGAGAAGCTCTCCAACTTGTATAAATACCCCATAATGGAATGAAGCCCACACTCTTTGGGGCATTGTGTTGAGTCTACTTTGGTATTCCAAGCATTTGTCTCAAGTGTCCATGCTTCCTTGCACTCCACATCCAAAAGCATGTCCTAACCTTGTAACTCCTCCTCCCCTCTCCTCCAACCTTGCAACCCATCCTCTCCCTCTCCTCCTCCTCCTCCTCCTCCTCCTCTCTCCTCCTCCTCCTCTCTCCTCCTCCTCCCTCCTCCTCCTCCCTCCTCTCTCTTCTTTCCCCCATGCTCTTACACCTTCTTTCTCTCCCACTCCTATGCTCCCCCTAAACCCTTTGTTCCTCATCCCTTAAACTCCATGATCTACGAGGGAGATGAGTTCTCCACCATGTACTCTACCCTGAACCTTGGATCCTCCTAACCCTGGACTCCTTCTAAACCCTTGAACCTCCTTCTAAACGCTGGAACTCCTTCTAAACCCTGCAACCTCCTTCTAACCCTGGAACCTCCTTCTGAACCCTGGAACCTCCTTCTAACCCTGGAACCTCCTTCTGAACCTTGGAACCTCCTTCTAACCCTTAAACTCCTCCTAAACCCTGCAACCCCCAATGAAGGCGAAAGCCTTCATCAATCATGATGATACACATTCCTTTTACACATGCATGCACTTTGTTTGCTTACCACAGTTAAGCCTACGTCTCTCATCGGAACATGACTCGAGGTCCTAAGCTACACGTATACTACAATCGACAACTCTAATATATCTGTCCACCATGTTCTCTACCCTGAACCTTGGATCCTCCTTCTAACCCTGGACTCCTTCTGAACCTTGGAACCTCCTTCTAACCCTAGACTCCTTCTAAACCCTAGAACCTCCTTCTAAACCCTGGAACTCCTTCTAAACCCTAGAACCTCCTTTTGAACCTTAGATCCTCCTTCTAACCCTGGACTCCTTTTGAACCTTGGAACCTCCTTCTAACCCTGGACTCCTTCTAAACCCTGGAACCTCCTTCTAAACCTTGGAATTCCTTCTAAACCTTGGATCCTCCTTCTAACCCTGGACTCCTTCTAAACCCTGGAACCTCCTTCTAAACCCTGAAACTCCTTCTAAACCCTAGAACCTCCTTCTAACCCTAGAACCTCCTTCTAACCCTGGAACCTCCTTCTAACCCTTAAACTCCTCCTAAACCCTACAACCCCCAATGAAGGCGAAAGACTTCATTACCTCAATCATGATGATACATGTTCCTTTTACACATGCATGCACTTTGTTTGCTTACCACACTTAAGCCTACATCTCTCACCGAAACACGACTCGAGGCCCTAAGCTACACGTATACTACAACAACCCCAATATATTTGTAGGTGACAAAAATCCTCGGAACCTTGCATACTAAGAAAAAAACAAACTACTTTGAACTTTCACAAACATAACACTCAAGGGCAAGGAGAGTAAATTTTTTTTTTCCATTTCTAGCCAAACATATCTACCCGAAGCATCAACCTTGGGTTACTACCTTAAGAAATTTATTAAATAGAAGCCACATGATAAACAATCAGGCTAGGTAGTGGACACAAATGCATAGAGCTTGCAATTTTGATCATTTTACCTTTTTTCAGAAAAGCAAACCGAGCTATCCATAAAGAGTTATGGTTTGGGAAGAGTTTAGGGTTAAACCCGAAACCTAAACTCATTTCCTATAAAAACCCACTCCACCCCCTCATTCTTCATCTTTCACTTTTTGCCTCCATTCTCTTCTTCATTCCGAGCCCTACGCAAGACACTCCTCCCTCTCCATCAACCACCACCTTACTCCCATCCTCACATTGTAAGTAACTTTGAGCCCATCTCGCAGCAATAACCCAGCCATCCACCCACCATCCATTGTTCCTCAACAATCCCGTTACATCGAGAAAGACTTGGAGAGCGTTAAGGTGACCACCTCTCCCTCCCTTTCGATTTTCGTCTGTCAAGTTTTTTATTTCTTCTCTCTTTTTTTCCCCCCTCCCCCCCCCCCTCCATTTCCACCACCCCCTCCCCCTCCCCCTCCCCCCTCCATTTCCACCACCCCCTCCCCCTCCCCCCTCCATCTCCACCACCTGCTTCCCCCTTCCCCCCTCCATCTCCACCACCCCCTTCCCCCCTCCATCTCCACCACCATCCCCCCCCCCCTTCCCTCTCCCCCCTCCATCTCCACCTTCCCCTCCCCCTCCCCCCTCCATCTCCACCTCCCCCCCCCTCCCCCCTCCATCTCCACCTCCCCCTCCCCCTCCCCCCTCCACTTCCACCACCCTCTCCCCCTCCCCACTCCATCTCCACCTCCCCCTCCCCCCTCCATCTCCACCACCCCCTCCCCCTCCCCCCTCCATATCCACCACCCCCTCCCCCTCCCCCTCCATCTCCACCTCCCCCTCATTTCCACCACCCCCTCCCCCTCCCCCCTCCATCTCCATCTCCACCTCCCCCTCCCCCTTCCCCCTCCATTTCCACCTCCCCCTCCCCCTCCCCCCTCCATCTCCACCTCCCCCTCCCCCTTCCATTTCCACCACCCCCTCCCCCTCCCCCCTCCATCTCCACCACACCCTCTCCCTCCCTCCTCCCCCCTCCATCTCCACCACCCCCCTCCCACACCACCACCTCCCCCTTTCTCTCTCTCTCTCTCTTTCTCTCTCTTTCCCTCCCCCTCTCTCTTTCTTTCTCTCTCTCTCTCTTTCATTTTCTCTCTCTTCTTTTCTTCTCTCTCTCTTTCTTTTCTCTCTCTTTCCTCTCTCTCTCTCTCTCTCTCTCTCTTTCTCTTACTCTCTCTAACTCTCTCTCTCTCTCTCTCTCTCTCTCTCTCCCTCTCTCTCTCTATTTTTCTCTCTCTCAATCTCTCTCTCTTGCTCTCTCTCTTTCTCTCACTCTCTCTGACACTCTTTATCTCTCTATGTGTTTCTCTCTCACTCTCTCTCTCTCTCTCTCTTTCTTTTCTCTCTCTTTCTTCTCTCTCTCTCTCACTCTCTCTAACTCTCTTTATCTCTCTCTATCTCTCTCTCTCTCTCTCTCTCTCTCTCCTTCCCCCCCTCTCTCTCTCTCTACCCCCAACCCCTCGCCGGACGCTCCCTACAAACTACCTAACCTACACTAACTACACCAAGGGCCGTAAGGCCCTTGCTTGCTGCTGCACGTGGCCGCGTAGCGGTGACGCGCGCATATGCGCCAATGGTGACATGCGCAGATGTGCCATTCCCCCGTCGCCCTCACAAACGCCTCCCCCCCCACGCCACCGTCGGGCCAGTCCCCCCCCTAGTCCCCAAAAAAAAAAACTACACTAACTTTAGGTTAGTTAACTTGGGTTAAGTTAGTTAGCCATGCTTAGGTTAGTAAACCTAGGTTAGGTTAGTTACTCAAAAAGGTTAGGTTAGTATTAACTTCGTTAAGGTTAGTTTTACCCTAGGTTAGTATTAACCTATTTTAGGTTAGTTTTCACCTCAGTTAGGTTAGACTAACTAACTACTGTTAGTCAAACCTCCCAGTTATAGTAATTGGGAGGATGTAGGTTAGTTACCCTAACTAGAGTCACTTGGTTTCAACCCCTCAGGTGGACTTAAAGTCCATTCACACCACCATTAGGACCCCCCCAAAGCAGATTTTACCCCTACTTTAACCCCTCGAAACTCATCCATTTGGGACCAAAACTGAACCCCGTTTGAACCCAAATTTCACACACAAAAACACCACGCTACGGGGTATTTTTCCAGCCCATTGCACACCATTTTGGCATACCTAGCACACGTTCAGTCACGCCCCCATGTGGGCCTCGTTTTGCACAAATTCGCTCGTATTTTCACGCGGTGACCTCCGATTAATGATCCATCTACACCAGCATATTTCCCTACACATGTAGGACAATCTTATGCACATTATTAACACACCCTCCACCTATGAATGACATTGAAGATATCCATGTGCGGATGGGTGAGAGAGATGACATATGCAACATTACTATGCCTTTGATCCACAAGGCATATAATGAAGTCCAAGCCATAGTGGATGGTGGAGCAGGTGTAAATGTCCTATCAAAGGAGCTCTATGAAGAATGGGGTCTCCCACCAATGCAAAAGGCTAATTTTAACATACGCCTTGCCGATGATTCACGGGCTAAACCCTTGGGGACAGTGAATGGCATGTCCACAAAGATCGCAGGAGTCTGCTTTTCCCTTCAATTCACAATCTTGGATCTCCCCAAAAAATCCTATCAAATCTTACTGGGACATCCTTGGTTACGGGAAGCATCAGTCCTCCATGACTGGGGAACTGATAGACTGACAATCCAGAATCAATACACTACAGTCAGGGTGAATGTGGGGACAAGAGCTATGAAACCAATTGTGCCTAGAGCATCGGATGACACATCTTCAACAACAATCTCAAGCAAATCAACTCCCTTGCAACAGCATGCCGTAGCAGGTGACTCACAACGCAATGTCAATAACTGGATACAAACATTGGCAACCATTGACAACTGCCATTCATTAGACCCCATCTTCTCACAGATCGATGCTAAGGCACTACAGGTAGATCCTCCACTCCAACATGAAGAACCAATTGATCTAGAAATGCCATTATTTATGGCTGACCTCGAGTGGGATAATGAACCTAAAGAAGGTACCCATACCAATGATGACTCAGATTTTCCTTGGGACCTTGAAACAGAGGCTACGAATGCTGAAATTGAAGGTCAAATCTTTGATAATGACTTAGCCATTCTGCATGCTCTAATGGCAGTCGAGCTCCCAAAAGTTGAACCTCCAAAGTTGAATAACATCAAAAGATCTCGCAAGAAAGCTGAAGGCAAAACTCGCAAAAAAGCCAAGGCTGAGCACTTCAATGAATTTGAATGAGTCGTCAAATTGTACCTTGCAAAGCAAGCTCCCTCAAAATCAGAACCACTGCCTCTTACATGGTCACCTCAGGGACTGGAAGAAGTATGCGCAGCAAATGAACCCTTACTTGGAAACACCTTACCAATGGAAAAGTTACCCCATAGTTCCCGACGTAAGAAGTTTCGAAAGTATAAGCCACATGTGCATATAAATATCGATCAAGAGAATTCACCAAAAAAGAAAAAGAAAAAAAAAAGGGGTCTCCAAGAGCCAAACAAATTATAATACTATGCCACCCCGTACACATGGCACATGTGAGGCAGGTTCAACACATCAAAGGCTAATCTTCAAGAAGTGCTGGAGTACTTCAAGAATTACACAAGTGGCAGTGTCCCCATAGCAATGCCAAGACCACAAAAAGCATCTGAAGTTCAAGCTGTGCTGCTAGAAACCTTGGACGGATCCAATTCAACACAACAATAGCCGGGAGCCAACTAAAGCGCTACTACTTCAACACGCAAGCCATCCTCGACAAAAACAAAGATTTGGGGAACCAAGTCTTCCTTAGTTAGGATTAGATTGTATCACAAGCACTCACTCATATATGCACGTTTTTGCACATATAGTTGCACTAGATTGTTAGATGCACACTCACTGGCATATGCATGTTTTTGCACATTTAGGAAGACCTAATCAATTTTGTATTAGAGATGATTGAGTCTTAGTTTCCCTATTAAATCCCACAAATAAGCATATAGTTAGACACATCATATGCACTCCCACGATTTTGCATAGGCACATAATAGATTGCATCAATAATAGTATCACACACTTTCATTCCATACTCTCAAAGCATGCAATGAATTCACAAGCATGACACGAAGCTATGCCAAAACTCAAGATGAATTGGCAAAAGAGTCTGAAGCCTCCGAAACGAGACCCCTGCCAAACATCACAGTCGTCTCCTATATGCTATAATATCAGACTTGCATACAAATTATCTACAAGCTCAATGATACGAGTGCAATCGCATCCAACATGTATGCAACATAGCAAGAAATGCCAGCCTCAACAACGAGACCCCCGCCAAACCTCTTCCTAAGAAGATTCGATGGTAGTGTCCACAACCTCAGCAACGATGACCCCTCCTTAAGAGGAGATAAGCTTCTTGACTACAGACCACAAATTCTATGGTGCAAAAGCATTACAGCAGGAATGACTGGATTATGCACATGGCATCCCAACTCTGGAATCAAAATAAGCCATAACTCAAGGACAGGTAATATAATGGATCCGAGAGTATGTTGACTCTGTGCCAACATGAACTTATGTAGAAAGGGAATGTGTTACAAATTTGTGATACAACTTTGTGTTACAACTTCTACATACGACTTCTACATGTAGAAAGAGAATGTGTTACAAATTTGTGTTACAACTTCTACATACGACTTCTACATGTAGAAAGAGAATGTGTTACAACTTTGTGATACAACTTCTACATACGACTTCTACATGTAGAAAGAGAATGTGTTACAACTTTCTGTTACAACTTTGTGATACAACTTTGTGTTACAACTTTGTGTTACAACTTTGTGATGCAACTCTGTGTTACAACTTTGTGTTGCAATTCCTACATGCAGAGAGAGAAGCTCTCCAACTTGTATAAATACCCCATAATGGAATGAAGCCCACACTCTTTGGGGCATTGTGTTGTCTACTTTGGTCTTCCAAGCATTTGTCTCAAGTGTCCATGCTTCCTTGCACTCCACATCCAAAAGCATGTCCTAACCCTGCAACTCCTCCTCCCCTCTCCTCCAACCTTGCAACCCATCCTCTCCCTCTCCTTCTCCCTCCTCCTCCTTCCTCCTCCTCCTCCCTCCTCCTCCCTCCTCCTCCTCCTCCCTCCTCCTCCTCCCTCCTCTCTCTTCTTTCCCCCATGCTCTTACACCTTCTTCCTCTCCCACTCCTATGCTCCCCCTAAACCCTTTGTTTCTCATCCCTTAAAATCCATAATCTACAAGGGAGACGAGTTCTCCATCATGTACTCTACCCTGAACCTTGGATCCTCCTTCTAACCTTGGACTCCTTCTGAACCTTGGAACCTCCTTCTAACCCTGGACTCCTAAACCGTGGAACCTCCTTCTAAACCCTGGAGCTCCTTCTAAACCTTGGAACCTCCTTCTGAACCTCGGATCCTCCTTCCAACCCTGGACTCCTTTTGAACCTTTGAACCTCCTTCTAACCCTAGACTCCTTCTATTCATTACTACATTGATGTATGTAATACTTCTTCTCTCAAGAAACCTAGAAGCCCATGTTCAAGTCATGTGTATGCCTGGAACCTCCTTCTAAACCCTAGAACTTCTTCTAAACCCTGGATCCTCCTTCTAACCTTGGACTCCTTCTAAACCCTGGAACCTCCTTCTAAACCTTGGAACTGCTTCTAAACCTGAAACCTCCTTCTAACCCTGGAACCTCCTTCTAACCCTGGAACCTCCTTCTAATTCTTAAACTCCTCCTAAACCTTACAACCCCCAATGAAGGCGAAAGCCTTCATTACCTCAATCATGATGATACACGTTCCTTTTACACATGCATTCACTTTGTTTGCTTACAACACTTAAGCCTACATCTCTCACCGGAACACGACTCGAGGTCCTAAGATACATGTATACTACAACGACGACCCCAATATATCTAAAGGTGACAAAAAGCCTCGGAACCCTGCATACTGAGGAAACCCAGCTCTTCCTACAAAAGCAATAGGAAAGAGCCAACAATGTACAAGACATTTTTGCATTTTGTTTGGTGCATATGATAGCATACAACATTGGAAAAGAGAACTTAAAAGAAATCAAAGTAGTATGTGCATATGTGAGTGACTATGTAGCATAAGCATGTACAATGAACACAACTTATGTGGTCCAACACAAGTGTGCATTCCCCCTTGTTAAGTTGTGGGTCATCCTTCTCCTTTGGGAATAAAACCTAGAAGATACGCCAAAGGGAAGAGGAACTAAATATGCTAAAAGAAAAGTCGACCTAGATCAAATACTGGTCGATTGAAAGATGACTACATGAAGAATTGTGTATGGCTGCATGTCGAACATGTCAAAGCTGAACATGCCATGAGTGGCCATCTGTGCACCTACTCTATAGAAGAGGCATTTAGATGTGAAGCTAGTCAATGTAGCCATGATGATGTATTCCTCTAGGTTGCAAAATATGATGGTGTCACAAACCCAAAAGAATTGATAGCAATGGCGGAGGTATGCTGCAGTATAGTAATCTCTATCATATGATGCAGGGTCATAGAAGATTGCATAGTCGATGTGGACTAAGTGATCCAAGGGTTAAAAATCAGGGGCCAAAGGTGTAGGTGTGATACAATGCTCTGCCAATGAAGAGGCCCATAAAATTGACAAGGTATGGTGGCCCTATATGCTTAAGTGTCATGAGTTGAATGTCATATGCTATGTGCATAGCTAAACATCCATCGGCATGGGATGTAGCATCTGTTGTAGGCTCATCAATAGAGGTGATTTTTTCATGCTAGTTTCATCAAGAAGAGAAAATTTTATAGTGGTGTTGAAAGTTTTTATGCCCTAATAAAAACAAGTGTTTGCAAAATTCGCCAAGACTTGAAACTTTTATGTGAAAATTTTTGAAGTTTCGTCAAGATTCACATATTTTATGTTAAAAATTAAAAGAAAGTATACAAAAGTTTACTATATTCTATCAATATTGCAAAACTTAAAAAATTAGCTTGAAAAACTTTTGCCAAGATTTTATATTAATATATAAATATACCTTCGATAAAAACATCTATGCTCATCAAGAAGGAGCTAAGAGTGTAAAGGCTTAGAATCTTGAACTACAACTAAGCTCAGGCATATGTAGTGCCGACTAGGGACCGATCCGAAGTTGTGGATTGAACCACTAATCTGCATCAAGTAAGGACTCCATACAATAGCCATAAGTGCATGTTGAAACATTGAGTCTCTCCAAGTTGCGCTATGGCTAAACCTGATAATGTCCACTACATTGAGGAAGGATTGCACTAATGCACAAATATACTCATGCTGAGGAATGATCTGCTAATCAAAAGTGGTGGTGTTGACCTAGTGTTGACTAGATCCAAGGGTGATGCAATGTGGCATGATTGAGCCAATGTTGGAATGTCTTGTAGGCTGATCTACTAATCTAACCTAAAGGTGGAAACTATGTCCAAGGATGTGATAGGCTCCATATGAGAGGTGAAAGATGTATTCCCTCATCCTTGGAATCTTCCTCGATTGGAAATGCGCATTCAGAGAGACAAAACAACGTTTTTAAAAGACAAAGGCTTGCAACTAGTTTGGATTCCCAGCTTACAGCATACAAGTCTCTTCAAAAACGAGACGACATGGTGCTTATAACATATTTCTATGTCTGAGAATCATTCACTAGACAAGGCCACTACTCTAGAATATGAGCAGTTACAAAATGGCCTCCACTCTTATATTGTTGTTACTCCCCAAAGTGATGGGCACATGGGTGAGAGCTGGACCTCAACACTGGCACTCCCCAGTGGAGAGTTTTTTTCCAAAAATCGAGGATACATACCCTTTATTGGAGATATTCCATCAATTGTACATTGATGGCTTGTGTACAATTGATGTCAATGCTTTATTTCTTGCTTGTCGTGGGTTGCTACCCTTTCAACTAGTTTGTTTTCCAGAGTTTGTTCAATGGGTTCAATCTTCTTGACATCTCTTTCGTGGCATCTGTTAGGCTGATGTTTTTGTGTCTTCCTTGGTAGGCATAGAGTGCAGGAGGGCCACTTTAGCCTCGAATAATTTGGGGCTGTGGGCTCCTCAATCTGCACCATCTTTGTTCCTGAACTATGAGCCTTTGACTTTCTCACTGGCCATAATGTCATATGTATAAGCGGCTGAAGCAAACGCTTCATAAGGCCGTTTAGCACAATCACATATAATCTCTGTTTCAAATTATACCACAAGCCCTAGGAGGTTTCGACTAACTATCACTTCATATCTCTGAGGTATGTTGAACTGAGAAAAACACTATCGATTTCTTCAGCCATCTCCTTTAGAGATTGCTCTACCCCTTCGAGTGCATGAACTCTTTCTTTGAGAATGCTATTCTCAATCTATAGGTTCGTATGTGAGGCAGACAGACTCTCCAACTAGAGGAAAAACTCCGATTTCATTTCTTCTAACGAGGTTGTGACTGTTGGTAGACATTATTTTTGCACCCTGACTTAGCCTGTAAGCTTGGAAATCTGCTTATCCTGTATTTCCTTGTATTGGGCATATTCTTGCTTCACTACTGAAAGTTCATTTTTGGTCTCTTCGAGATGTTTTTGGGTAGTTTGCTCTGCTAAATGATGTAATCATGTATAGCTTGTTTGTCCTGCTTCAATTCCATGATCTATTTGTGAAGTTGCATCTGCCCTTCTCTTTTCTACTTGTGGAATGTCTACAATACCTACAATGCATGTTCTGCCTCCATGGTTGATACCTTTGCACCTTTGCTTGTGGTTAGACTGATGTGTGGAGTTCTCTTGCAATTCCATCAGCTTTTAGATAGGGGAGAGTGCTTTGAGCGAGATTCTTCAAGAGGATGTTAGCAAAAAATGAGGCAGATTCTCCTCGGGTTGTTGCCATTTCTCTCGATTTAGAAACATCGGCTTGGCCTTTGGATTTAATTTGATTTTCTTTGCCGGCTTGGTGTCCGATGGTCTAGCCAAAATCTTGACACTCGTGAGAGGCGTATCCCAAAGCTTCTCTGCCAGAGCGAACGACTGACCATATACGGCCATTGTGGCTTCTTCCTTGGTGTAGTGTGCAGCTTCAAGATCTTGAATGACTTGTTGCTTGCCTTTTACATAATCATCATCCAAATTATCATGGATGTGTTTTGCTCTTTCTTCTAATACTGCACAATTAGCTCAGGGCGCTTCTGGCCTGCTTTGATGAGCATACTCGAAAAGAGCACAAATAAAAGGTGCGATTTTGGTGTGGGCATTTGACGTTTTTAAATACTTCCTTGCAATCTCACTCATAACCTGATGTGCCCATGAGATTTTGAACACCTTCATGAGGGAGGGGGATGTGGTCATTGATGCACTTGTAGGCATAGGCAACATGGCTTGTGTGTGCATAGCACTAGGGAGACACTGTGTCTCTCTTGGAAGGGATGATCTCATGTTGTCTCCTTGCTTGAATCCCTTGGAGCACCCTCATGCAAATGCCAAAAAGAGGGATTGAGACCATGAAAGGAGCTTTGTTTTTTGAACTCTTGTAGTCGATGGAACTTTTGACCGCTTAAATTTACTTTTGTGGTGCAATGTATGTGGAGCTTATGACCCATTGGAAATATTATTGTGGAGCTTATGACTGATTTTTATGGATCTTATGACCGATTATGTTATTATTTAATGGAGCTTATGAACACTTACATTTATTGTTGTGGAGCAATGTGTGTGGGCTATAAATTGTATTTTAATATTAATTGTATCATGCCTTCATACTTAGAAAATAAGATGCTTAAGAAGGTGGAAAAATATCATTATGCTTGTTCAAGGGAGCCACACACATTAATTTTATACTTGAAAATGATCTCCACATGCAGACACGATGCGTAGCTTTGTGAGATCCCCTTTCTCTTCTATTCCTCACTGACTCACTGATAAAAGGCACGTTCTTACACAAAATAGGGCATGGAGATCACTAGTCAATATCTTATCTCATACAAATCTTGTCATAGAGCAGAGGGCCTGCTCGCCTAAACTTCTAAAAGCTCCAAAAAAATTGTGACCACTCGCCTAGGTCTGCTTGCCTAAAGATTTTCCCCATATGTGATTGGCATGTAAGTCAAATTGTTTCTTCATGCACCTCTCTATTTGTGGGCCTACGCGCATCACTTTTGCAATGAAAGAATTGATCGACGATGAATGACCATGGACTCTAGTCTTCTTATGTCTTTTAAATAAAAAAATCATGCAAGTTCTAACTAAACCTTAAAGTAGGTGCAATTGAGGTGCATGCAAATTATCATGCGCATCAGATACTTGCACATTTGAATAATGCACCTCGAAGCATATTTGATCCTTGTGCATGATGGGTGGTAAAAAACATAGTATAATGCATCCCCAACCATGCAAACCATATCTGATGGGCATGATAAATTGCACAAGCCTCATAGTGGGTGTGATTGAGGCATGTATGAAGTATTATTTCCATCAAAGACTTGAATATTTGAATAAGACACCCCGATGCAAGTATAGGATAACTATTGTGAATACTATTTAAAATGTTGGCATACCACATAATATTTGTGAATAGTATCAAATTCCAATTCACATATATGGAATTGATGTGAACTCTAATTGATGCTAGTATTGTAGTATTGCGAATAAAACTATGACTACAATACTATGAATACTAATAGTAATATTGTAGTACTTTGAACACTAAGTAGGACTTGTCTTCTTACAAGTTCCGCATATCCTTCATTGATTATTTTGGTGTCTGTAAACCCTTGAAAAATCTCCAAATAAGTGGATAGAGGTCCTCCCTTGATTCAAAGAACTTGATTCAAAAGTACGGGAAGTGGATAGAGGTCCTCCCTTAATTCAAAAGTACGGGATGAAAGCACGGCCTCCTTTGACTTGAAGAAATCTAGAAAGTTTCTAATAGAATAGGATACCTTGGGGAGTGGTGGAGTAGGAGATATTGTTGGTGGGGATGGTGGTAATTGTGACACATATTTTGATGAGGACACTCCAAGAAAGATAACAAAGTAGGTCAAAGAAGTAAATCTTTCTTTGCCATGTTTGAATATTGGACTAAGCAACAATATTCCTAAGCAAACAACAGCCGAGGGGGAGAAGAAGCTGGCCACATACCCATGCAAATCATAGAGGATTGGTGACAAAAACGAATTATTGTTGCCTAACAATGTATGAACGTCACCAAGACTTAAGGGTGATGGATGTGGGTAGTGCCCCCAAAAAGAATGAAAAGATAGTTGTGGATGGACATTATGAGTGAGACATACTTCTATTAATTTGAAGTGAAACTAGCTTCTTTTTTTAATTTTATCAAGTGCCGAGTACTATATTATAACCTAGGGGTGGGACATGCTATCCCATGCTTCATTTTTTATTGGTTTTAGCCACCAAAACTGATGCCAAAAGGTGCCTTGAAACAAGGAGGCGATCCAAGCATCTAATCCATGCTACCCCATATATTACTATGCAACTGGAATCAACAGCTAGTATTAGGATGGTTGAGCTTTCATGCCTTTCCTTTGGTGTGGAGTTTATAGAAGGAATAGGAGGAGAGATGAAGCATATAGAAGAAGAAACTAAAAATTGTGTGAGAGTGCAAGAAAGAGGGATACGCCTAGGTAGGCAAAGAAAGAATCAATAGACATATAAGAATGAGGAGAGTGTTGAAGTTGGAGGGACAAACCTATCAAAGGAAAGAGTGGTACCTGTTCAGGAGGATTATGACATTGTAGGAGAAGTGAAAGTAATTCAACTTGTTGAGATTTTAGGTTTTGAGGGCGCAGAAGAACCTATTTTGAAGAACCAAGAGATGGAGGGGGTTGTGGAGTTGGTGAGACTGAACCTGCAGAAGGAGTTTCCATTGATGACCTACCACATGACATTGACAATATTGTAGAAGGATGACCTACCACCACTTGGTACTTTGTTTTCCACTACCCACAAGAATAAGAAGACTAGTGTAGTGACATGGTTAATGAAAAAGAGCCATTAACCTGTGTTTTTAGCCATAGCCATTCACCTTTGTAACCATTTCTTTGCTCCTCACTAAATACTATTCTTTCTCTTATTTCATTTGCTATCTTGTTTCATTTTTTTGGATTAGCTTCATTGATTCATGTTTTTCATTTATGCATAAAAATTGTGGGTAGGTGGTGTCCTTTGGCCCATTCTTAAGAAGTTTATAGTGCTTGACCTTAATTGTATCCTTTTAAAATGTTTATGCCACAAAGACATACCAATTTTGCAGTAGCATCAACAAATGCACAGAGTGGGGCAACAGGTTGTGCCCCTAAGGCCTCACTGGTTAAGTATGTTTTCTAAGATGTAGGAGCATTTTCATGTGGGAACTTGGTCATATTTCATGGAGAAGAATAGGTACCTCTTATCAACCTCATCCGACACGTTATTCCAACAGGTGGGAGTTACACTAAACTTTAATTTGTTTTAGTCTAGTTGCATTCAAAAGTAAGCCTAAGGGATCTACCACTTAAAGCATAGCTCAGAGCTACTACTAGTAGTAAAATTGTTATTGGCTTTGATGAAATGGGTATATAATGCTAGTGGATGGCACTTGGGAGACAGGGTTGTGCAACCCTCCACATAGTACATGTATATCACCAAAACCCTAATGAGTGGATACTCATCAAAAGGACATACCTCATGGAATTGGCTCAGTAATAGAGTTTGTGGAGGGTGAGCAATTTCATATTTGTGGTTCCTACAAAGATACAAGGCATGCATCCCATGTCACTTCTTCAAAAGACATTACTTGGTTGGTAAGAGTGAAAAGACAAATATCTATAACAAATGTTTTGTTTCCTTTTTGTAGAACCTCTACTAGATGAGTGGAGCAAGATTGACTAAAGAATATAAAACCTCCCCCTTAGTGTTCGGGAATTCTTATTATAGGAGTCTTGTAGATACTTTGTAGGTACATGTATTTATCTCCATATAGTAGTCTTGCAGATACTTTGTAGGTACAAGTACCTTGTGAATACAAATTTTAAAAAATTGATTGGAAATGGTTTCCCTTTAGGCCCTTTGAAAATAATTGGCTTTCTATCTTGTGAACAACCACAATCCTTAGTAGAGGTGCATTGTGGTCCTTTACAAAAACCTTGTGAAGAAATTTCTTAATATAAGTAGCTACAATCCTTAGTAGAGGTGTGCTATATACCTTTGTAGAAACATTGTGAAGAAAACGATTAGAAAAGTTATTGAGAATTGTTGGCCTTTAGGACCTTTCAAAAGTTTTGGGTATGTGTCTTGTAAACATCTACAATCATCAATAGATGTGTGCTATAGTCCTTTGCAACAAAAAAGAGGGGAAGGGAGAGGAGGGGGAGGAGGTGGAGAGGAGGAAGAGTGGGAAGTTTGAATTCTAGGGAGGGAGATGAAGAGAAAAAGTTGCAAGAAATTTAAAATTTTTAGGGTCTCATGGCTTATATATTGACTCTCACATTCCCCATAACCCAAAGGAGGTTATCCTCGCACCCCTCCTCCTCCCCTCCCCCTCCCTTTGCTTTCCCTTCCTCTCCCCTCTCCCCTCCCCTATCCCTCTCTCTTCCCCCTCTCTCCCCCCCCCTCTCTCTCTCTCTCTCTCTCTCCTCCCCCCCCTCTTCCTAGGCCCTTTCTCTCCCCTTCCCCCTTCCTCACCCTCCTCTCCCTTCCTCCCTTGCCCCTCCCCAACCCTTCCATTTCCTCTTCCTCCCCTTCCCCTCCCCTCCCCTTTCCCTTTCCTCACCCTCCGCTTCCCTTCCTTTTCCCCTTCCTTCCCTCGCCCCTCCCCTTCCCCTTGCTTACCCCTTCATTCCGTTGTCCCTCCCTCTTCCTTCCTTTCCCATTCATTTCCCCCTCCCCTTCCCTTCCCACTTCCTTCCCCCCCCCCCCACTTCCTCCCCTCCATCAATAGCTACAAAGTGAGTCCCACACTGACATGGATGAGCTAGAAACCCTACGGGCATGTTCATTCTAGCTGCACAAGTGTAGCACACCGGTGACATTATATGTACCTATGGCATTCCATCCATGAATCAAGGGCATGTTTGTGCCATGCGTGCATGGGTAGCATTTCTCAATCCCTATGAGATGTTACATTAAATTTTACAATTTTCATTTTTTGCACTTCTGAAATTTACAAAACTGTCTTACTTTGTTGTTTTAATTTGTTTTATTAAGAGTAGATTTATTTTAAATTGCATCTTAAAGTACTCCAAAATATGTATAAAATTAATTTCAAAGAGTGTAGTTTCCATAGTACTTACATTGGAGAGTGCACCAGTCCCCAATTAATGAAATGTGTGTTAAATAATACTTCTTACAATTTAACTATCAACCTAATTTCTTGTATCATGGCACTGTGATAGATAGCCATGGGTGAGGTTTTGGATACCAATCTTGCAATGTCATCTCTAGAATTAAATAGATTCTTAGGGCATATAGATTTCAAATCTACTTCAGCCTCTAGGTCCATGCACAAGAGTGTGCATTCTCCAAGGTGCTTCTACACCAATGTCACTGTAAATGTCATGAATGTCTGCTTCATTTGTTAGCTTTGTAATCCTTTACACAATCCACGTCAGTCATCACCAGATAATCGCCTCAAAGAATATTTGCAATTATTTCTATAATTTTTAAAATTTTCCTTTCAAGGTGACATGGGGGTGACCTCTAGCGCCCTTGTGCGCATGGAGAACAAGCTCAGTGTCCTCCTTGTCTACAACTTGTTGTAGGCTAACAATAAATGAGGGGGAGAATCCCTTCATGTTGGTTTGCCCAGCCGACTATGGCCATCTTCGCTTTTGTAAGAGCCTATGGACCATAGCTTCGAGACCATTGAGTTCACATCTTTCTATGGCTTCGCATCTATGAGAAATCTGTGAGATGGTGAGTCAATCTACATGGACCCTCTTGTTCTTATTTCTTTCAAAATTTGCCCAGTCTACCTCTCACCACCATGCTTGTATACAACAAAGGCATGAGCTATAGTTGCCCCTACCTCATTGTTAAACATTGTGTCAGACTCATAAATGTCCCTGTATACTTCTTTGAACTTTGCTTTCCCGATTCATATTTTATTGATGAAAATAGGTACCCTCTCCAATTGGCTCCTTCTTCTGAATCCCAAGTATCGATTAACCATTTTTGCATCTCGGGAGTTGCTTCAAGCTTTATCTTGAAATAATACACAAATTTCTTCTTGCCCAATATCTCTTTATAAGTGGAGGTTTTGCACTATTTAGGAGACATCTAGTTGCATCCATAGAACATATAGAGGATTCTCTTTGCAAGACACATTAAAGACTAGGTGCTTGAGCTCTAAAGCTAACATTTACACACAAATCCAACCAGTGGCTCACAAATACATAAATGCAGCACATTTAACCAAGAATTAGAAACCCAATGATGGAAATATTGTCAACCTATCTAGGAATCCCTACTTGCAAAAGTTGACCAACTGTTATGATTAAAAAAGATCAATAAAGGGCAAAGAAGGAGGATGTATGTTGATAAACTTTTGGGATAGTTGTTGAGCTTAAGCAATTATTGAATCAATTATTGAATCTTAGTGTAGTGAGAGAGGCCCCAAAGATGAGAGGGAGAGAATGATACACTACCCTACCCTTATCTGCCACACAAACCCCATTTCCCCTACCCTACGATCCCCCTATGCTAATTGGCCACCCTACCGTAATCTCCACGACCTCTACCCTTTGGCATGCTGCACCCTCCTATCATAGCTCTATGCGTTGTCTCTCCCTATCTCTATTGTGATGATGCCCATAGCTTTGTACTTTTGCTTTTGCTCTCCCTACCTCTACTATGATGATGGAATGCCCATGATGGTTGATGGAATTCCCATGCTCAAGCTTCGACCTGTGTTGTGATGATGTCTCTACTGTGACAATGGCCAACGGAATGCCCATGACCTCACTACCTTGAGCTTCAACCCTCTGATGAGACAAGATGCTAAGATTACTACCCTCACCATGACCTCTAAGGCCACCTCACAACTTGGATTCTAAGAAAACTAGCACCACTAAGGTGACCTCATGGTGTTCTCACAGTAAGCCATCCAAGGACCTCTGAGAAATACGCTCCTCCTCCTCCTCTTCTCTTGGCCTTCTAGCATCACCTGTTATTCCCCTCTTGCCCTTCCTCATCCCTACCTTTGTTGGCTTGTAGAACAAATATTGATGTCGCAAAGCGTGGCAAGCTCTCTAGCCTTCTTCTCCAAACCATGTTGTCGCTTGTAATAAGTGACTTGCTTGCCAACGGGCCTTGACCTACCAGTGTTGCAAAGCTTCCATCCGTAGGGGTAATGACCAACAAGCTCTATGCAAGCATATTCATGATCTCTGGCTCTCAAACCTTTATGCTACCTCTTGTACACACATACAACTATGCAAAAACATCCCTTCCACCTCTATGTGCTTTCTTTGCTCTCTCTAAGGTTAGAGTAGCTTCATGTTTGTGGGGTTTGTATGATGGTTCTAATTCGTACCATCAAGAAATTTTTCTTTCTCATGCTTCATTTAAGTAGGAGTAGATTAAAAACTTCTTGATTGGTGCTAGATGTTTGTTGATGATTTAAAATTGAATGAAATGTGTTAATTCTAGATTTTTGGATGTATATTAGTAAACCATAAGTGTGTTTAGAATGGGACTAGTTTATATGAGCATATTATAAGGTTGTGCTCTAAGGATAGATTTATCTTTCTAGGAAAAAGCTTGGTACTTAATTTTTTGAGGTTGTCAGAGGGTAGACAAAGATGAACCTCCAAGGTTTATACTCAAGAAGTCATGTAAATGTGGACCACCCCGTAGCTTAATAACTTCATATATGGTTTTGGTAGACTCACTAAACCTTTGACCGTAACATGCTTTGTGCCACCTCTTGAAAAAACTCCCACAAGGCTGATTTTCCAGCAAACTTTCCTTGTCAATGAGCTTCAATTAGCGTCAAACATATTTAAACAAGAATTTGCCAAATTCATTCCAATACAACATATTTAAGAGATTGAATTTCCTACATAGCTCTTGCAATATCACAACTACATTGCTAGTATAGTTAGTTCTCTATTTTTAGTAAGATAATTTTGATTTTTTGGGAATTTCTAATGGGTGTCAAGCATGGATTTTGTTTTTGTTAACACACACACACTTATATATATATATATATATATATATATATATAAGTATATCCTTTATATTAGAGTTATAGATAGGAAAGTAGATTGTTTATGGGAAAAGAAATAGATTCGTGTTTATTTAGGTTAATGGAAAAGAAGCTCTAGAAATCAATCTCAAATCAATCCTCATCGGTGTGAAGATAGTGGGAGAGAGGGAAGGAGTCTCACTTGCGGTTTTCTCACATGCACAATGGGGGAATACACACAAAGGTGGAGGCTGAAAATAGTTTTCCTCTTCTTAGTTGTGTAAGCCAAAAGAACTCTAGTACAAAGAAATAGAAGAACCCTATATGTGGGTCTCAAACCAAACTCAACTAACTAAGGTGGCATACTAACTGAGCCACAAACTAGAGTAGATAAGGATAACTGTCATCCAGCTATTATTCATGGGCGGTGTACCAACCGCATCTCCAGCTAACAAGTCGGTGACGTAAATACACAACGGTCACCCTGGCATATCGCGAGTGGAGTTCGATATCTCAACACTCCCCCTCGAGCTCAATCCCAATTCCTGCACACCAAGCAGGTCTCTGAACTTGCGCAGCTTCTCTGCACCCAATGCTTTCGTGAATATGTCAGCTACCTGATCCTCTGTGCTGACATAAACTAGATCAATAAGACCTAGTAACACCTTCTCCCGCACATAGTGATAATGCACCTCAATGTGCTTTGTTCTAGCATGAAAGACTGGGTTCTTTGCCAAGTGTATGCTACTCATGTTGTCACAATAAATGACAACTAGCCCATCTGTAGACTGATGCATATCATAGAGTAGCTTATGTATATTAACATGACCAATGCGTTTGTGCCAGATATCAATATCTGCAACTACACCAGTCCCATGTGCAAACATTGCTGCACTCAATTTAGGCATGTCCGCATCCAACGTAAACATCCTACCCTTCTTCTTTCCTTTTGCTATCAAGCAACCATTATTTTTCATATCCTCAAAAAAGCATCCATGAGGATTAAATCTAACCTGCAAGCCCTGCTCAACCATCTGACCAACAGAAACCAGGTTCTTGGTGATGTTCGAGACATGAAATACATCAGACAAGTATTTCTTTTTCCCATCCTGCATAGACAAAGGAATTTTGCCAATCTGCACAATAGGATGTGCAGTATCATCACCAGTCTCCACAAATCCTGGTTTTTCCATTTTCCTTGCATCCTGCATCCATTCAGCATGACCTGTCATGTGGTTTGACACACCTGAGTCAACATACCACACATCATTGCTTTCTTCTGCACTTGTCACAGAATTTGTCATATGCTGCACCATAAACAAATGCTCATTTCTATCATCACCCTGTCTACTAGAGGATGCATAATTGCCTTGCTGCAATTTTCCATTCATATTGTCATTCTGCTTTTTGTAGCAGTCTTTAGCCATATGCCCCATTTTACCACAGTAGTAGCATTCAACATTGCTGTTTGCATTTTGGCCTCTTTGCCATCCACCACGACCTCTTTGTCTCCCCCTGCCTCTAGAGTTACCACGTCCTCTTGCATAGGACTGGTTTTCTTGCGTTTGCTGCATATTCTGATTTCTACCACGGCCTGTAGATCGGCCTCCTCTACCTCTGCCTCTACCTCTGCCAGCATTTGAGTAGAAGACAGTTTCTTTTGAAGTTCCTGCTGAAGAAGATGCACCACCATTTCTCTGCTCTTCAGAAATAAGAAGAGCAATCAACTCCTCAAAATCAGGAAATTTTTCACAGACGGCAATGGATGTCCAGAACTGTGCATAATCCTTTCCTAGACCATTCAAGGTCACAGAAACTAAATCGTCATCATCCACTGGCGACCCAATGGAAGCAAGTGCATCCGCAATTTTCTTCACCTTCATGTGGTAGTCATTGATGCTCATATTTTCTCTCTGCACACATTGTGCAGCTCCTGCTTGAGCTGCATTTTCCTGGCTTGCGTATTTGTGCTGTACATTTTTGCCAAAGTATCCCATGCCTCCTTTGGCATACTTGCATCTTGAATATGCACAATCATGGAGTCCGAAATACTGATAGACAGCCAGTACATAACTTTCCTGGCTCTCTCATGCCATCCTTTAAATGCCTGCATTTCCTGTTGATTGGGAACATTAGGAAGAACAGGTTCTTCTTCATTTCCTGTAATGAACTCCCAATAGCCTTTTCCCATAAGGAAATTCGTCATTCTAAACTTCCATGCTTGGAAGTTTTTCTTATCAAGCTTTTCAGTGACAATCTGTGAAAGAGAATCAGATGCCATTACAGAACACTGCAAAATATTCTGTCACTGCAAAAAACACAGCTTTTGCCTCACACGGGCAGATCTGCAAAACTGATGAGGCTGAAAACAGTTTTCCTCTTCTTAGTTGTGTAAGCCAAAAGAACTCTAGTACAAAGAAATAGAAGAACCCTATATGTGGGTCTCAAACCAAACTCAACTAACTAAGGTGGCATACTAACTGAGCCACAAACTAGAGTAGATAAGGATAGCTGTCATCCAACTATTATTCGTGGGCGGTGTACCAACCGCATCTCCAGCTAATAAGTCGGTGACGTAAATACACAACGGTCACCCTGGCATATCGCGAGTGGAGCTCAATATCTCAACAATCGGTGCCTAATCTATCATGTTCATGTTATGATCTTTCTTTCTTAGCCTCATAAATTTGGTGAATTTCTTTAAGTATTTTTTATATTAAATGAAAGTTAATAGATATCGAGTAGTGTTATATTTGGACTTTTGGTGCAATACGTGGATTGCTTGATTTGTGACGTAATATTGTATCACCTTTTGGGCCATGCATTGTATGGTGCTTATCTCTCTGCATTGGGTCATATCACTTGGCTAAAGGTGCAACTACATAAGTAAGTCTGCATTTGTATGGTGCTTATCTCTTTGCATTAGGCCGTATCACTTGGCTAAAGGTGCAACTAGATAAGTAAGTCTGTATTTCGACACTTGGTCATAATACTCAACTTATAATGTCCTTATAAGGGCTCTTTTCTCTTGTATTGAAACTAGCTCAACATTTGGTTGTACCAGTCAATTGTGTATGTTGTTCATGATCCTTGGGATCCAATGCTTGGTCATTTATTCGGTTGTTGGTGTTGTTTTCTTAGGTATATATTTTGCAAAATAACTAGTCTTAGACACTTGGTTCTTCATTTGAATTTTGATGTCATCATAGCTTACATCATAGAATAATTTTTTAAGCTTCAACACAAGATTTTTTATTTGGCTTTTGGTATCATGGTAGCTTGTCACAAATTATAATAGTCTAAGCTTCAACACTTGGTTGTTTATTCAACTTTAGGTGTTGTTGTACTTTATCTTATCAAATGTTATTATCTATGTTTTGACATGTAGTCATTCATTTGGCTTTTGGTGTCATTGTAGCTTGCATATAAAATGGTCTCATATGTTGTCTAGTTTGAAATGCCTATGTAGTATGATTATGATATATGTGTTCTAATTTCTACATTTTAATCATAAATTATTTGCAATAAGATGTAAAACATGATGCTTTGGAGCTAGCATAGTATGATAAGCAAGTATAATTAGTAAAAGGGAGAGGAAGGGGTGGAAAAACAAAAGAGGAGTGAATGGAAAGAGAGAGAGAGAGAGAGAGAGAGAGAGAGAGAGAGAGAGAGGGAGAGAGAGAGACAGGGAGAGAGAGTTGTTTATGTGCCAACATGGACTTAGGTAGCACTGAATATGTGTGTAGAGTAGTGGCAAAGCTCTGCTTGTACTTGCATAGGGCTAGGAATAATCCCTCTGTTGAGATATGGTGCCATGAGCACATGAATTAAAGGCTAAGGTATGGTATAATAAAGAATTAAAGTAGCCACCCTAGGATGTGGAATACATGATGTGGAGATGTGGATCAAGGATATCCCACAAGGAGAGATGTGGATCAGAGGATCCCACAAGTGCTAACTATTCAAAGGGCACTCTCTATATAAGAGGCCTATCATGTATTGTTGAATACACATTGCAAGAGATATAGATTTGCTATCTCCCTCTCATGTCTTATTCAGTGTGCTTTGAGTGTGCTTAGTTCTTCCATTGATCTTGTGTGCACTAGGCTAAGTACAATCTGTACTTTGTCATGGTATCAGAGCTTAGGTCTAGCTCTCCTTGATTAGTTGTAGGCACACCTTGTTTTCTCATGTTTTTTCTTGAGTGTTCTTTCCGCGAGAGAATTCCATTCTTGAGAGATTGAGAGATCTATGGTGAGAGAGAGTGTTATTCTTCCTTTGTACTTCGAGTGAGAAAGAAAAGATAGGGAGAGTTCTGTGATATTTCTTAGAGGAAATCTTTTCTTGAGAGATTCCTAAGAGATAGAGCAAGTGACTTCTCCAACCTTGCAGGGCCAGCTCGGGCTACGAGAAAGGATTTCTCCTCAATTGGCAAGTAGACTTGAAAGAGGAGAGTTTGCAGCCCATACTATAGCAAGCTCCAACCAGCCAGTTGGCCTTCCTGTCTAATGCAGCAGCTCCTTGGAGCTCTCCAAATCTCACAGCATTCAACGACCAATTGGTACTCCATCCATAGAGCAATGGCCATCTGAAGGCACAGCCACCACGACTCTCCAACAAGCTGCGCTTGCATGACCTCATAGTCGGCCTCCTTCAAGCACCTATGACTAACCACCTCCTTCCTGCAGCTTCATGGACGGGCAACCTCTGTAAACTCAAGACAGCCCACTGCCTAGACTCAACGAGCTTCTACCAGTGACCTCCAGCATCAAGCTCCTAAGCAGCCAACCCACTACCTACAGCCACGCTCCATGGGCAATCAAGCGGCTGCCCAATCATCAGCTCTTCCAGCCCTTCACAGCTCCAAAGATCCTAGCCAACCACCTCAATGGAGAAAAGCTCTTTTGTACAACACAACTCTCCCAACGAACAGCTGCTCCATTGCCAGGTTTCAACCCTTCAGCACATCCTCTCCAGCCGCCACATCAACAGAAGCAAGACCTCCAATGACAGCTCTACAAACTCCAATTGGGTGACGGAACCTCTGGATCGACCTCTCCTATGCAGCAGCCATTCGATGTGACTCCTTCAATGGGTAATAGCTTCAATCGCCTCGCTGCCCCACTTATCCAAGTGTCTCCAATGATGCGCGAAGCAAACGAGCTGCCTACTTGCAAGACGTCCACCGAACAACTGCAAGCCCAACAGCCAATCTCTCAGCTCTCCAATAGAGCCCTGCCACCGTGACCTCCAAGCTCCCGACCAACGACAAGAAGCTCATCTACAGCTCCATTGTCCAACCAAGAAGCTCATCTACAGCTCCACTGACCAACCAACCTTCCCACATGACTCTGCATGCAGAAGCTTCAAAGCTTCTTCTCTCTTTCTTCCTAAGGTAAAGACCTTAGGACACGTGGCAACAAATAGAAAAGACACATGGCAGATAACACTAAACCTTGATCAATGGTCTAGGCCATACTAACCATGGTTAATTTTATGATAAAGTTTAGTTGAATCATGGTTAAGTCTATGTAACCTTGGGTTAACTAACTTGGGTTAGAAGGTTGCCACATGGCATAGTGCCACCTAAGCACATAGCCCTTGCTAGGCACAGTGTATCTGCAGCATGTGAATGCCCCCTATGCCACATCATCATGCCTCTTCTTCACAAAAGCTTCGACAAGGCGTAACTTGCAATCCAGGAGGAATTTGCACACGCTCCAAAAAGGAAAAGTGATTGTCTTTTCGAGCTCCATGCATCTGTTAGATCAAAATCATTTTTAGCAATTAGAAACTGCCAATATTGAAAGAAGTCAATTGGTAAGACCTTTGCAACAAATGACAAATCAAAGCATAAATGCACACATCGCTGTATAAGCATGTGAAAAGCACAACTGCATGAGATGATCATAGCCTGAAACATGGCATTCACACATAAAGCATTAAGGCACATGGAAGAACATAGCATCATGCATCATGCTACATCAAGCAAAGAAGAGAACACCATCGACATCAAGCATTGAGAATCAACAACCTTGCCACCTTTAGCCTGCACATTTGTAAATCAAGCCTGACCACCTGAGAGTAGCTCTATGAAAGCACCTAGGGGAGGTATTGACATGTAAAAGCCACACTTGACCACCTTAAGTAGCAATGTATGCACTAAGGGGAGGTGATGCAATGTAAACTCACATCTGACCACCTTGCGGTAGCCAATGGATCATGGCACCAAGGGGAGGTGCTGAGATATGGTGCCATGAGCACATGAATTAAAGGCTAAGGTATGGTATAGGAAAGAATTAAAGTAGCCACCCTAGGATGTGGACTACATGATGTGGAGATGTGGATCAAGGATATCCCACAAGGAGAGATGTGGATCAGAGGATCCCACAAGTGCTGACTATTCAAAGGGCACTCTCTATATAAGAGGCCTATAATGTATTGTTGAATACACATTGCAAGAGATATAGATTTGCTATCTCCCTCTCATGTCTTATTCAGTGTGCTTTGAGCCTCCTTAGTTCTTCCATTGATCTTGTGTGCACTAGGCTAAATATGATCCGCACTTTGTCACCCTCTTAGGAATCCAACTTGCATGTTCTAAATGCAAGTTCTACATAGGATTCCTACATGCAAGTTCTACATGCAACTCCTACATGTATGCTCTACATGCAAGTCCTACATGCAACTCCTACATGCATGTTCTACATGCAAGTTCTACATACGATTTCTACATGCAACTCCTACATGCATGAACTACATGCAAGTCCTACATGCAACCTCTACATGCGTGTTCTACATGCAAGTCCTAGATGCAATTCCTACATGCAACTTGCAACTCCTATGTGCAACTTCTATATGCAAGTTCTACATGTAGAGAGATAATGTCTTACAATTCTTATGTGTAGAGAGAGAATATCTCCAACTTGTATAAATACCCCATAAGGGAATGAAGCCCATACTCTTTGGTGCACTATGTTGAGTTCTACTTTGGTATTCCAAGAAATTGTCTCCAAGTGTCCATGCTTCCTTGCACTCCACGTCCAAAAGCATGTCCTAACCTCCCCTCTCCTCCAACCTTGCAACCCCTCCTCTCCCTCTCCGCCTCCCAACTCCTCCTCTCCCTCTCCTCCTCCCAATTCCTCCTTTCCTCCTCCCTCCTCCTCCCTTCTTCTCCCTCTCCTCCTCCCTTCTCCTCCCTTCTCCTCCCTCTCTTCCTCCCTCCTCCTCCTCCCTTCCCCTCCCTCTCTTCCTCCCTTCTCCTTTCTCTCCTTACCCCCCATGCTTTTACAACTTCTTCCTCTCCCCACTCCTATGCTCCCCCTAAATCATTAGCCCTTGACCTCCATGATCTATGAGGAAGGCAAGTTCTCAGTCATGTACTCTACCCTAAACCTTGGATACTCCTTCTAACCCTTAAACCCCTTCTGAACCTTGGAACCCCTTCTGAACCTTGGAACCTCTTCTAAACCTAGACCCTCTTCTAGACCCGAGAACCTTCTTCTAAACTTTGGAAACTCCTTCTGAACCCTTAACCTCCCTCTAACCCTTAAAACTCCTCCTAAACCCTTCGACCCCCAATGAAGGTGAAAGCTTTCATTAGCCCAATCATGATGATGCACATTCCTTTCCCCGGCCACATTCCAGAGAGTCATGT
Organism: Dipteris shenzhenensis; assembly: GCF_047967505.1. NCBI lineage: Eukaryota > Viridiplantae > Streptophyta > Polypodiopsida > Gleicheniales > Dipteridaceae > Dipteris > Dipteris shenzhenensis. Next base: position 2,127,242 of record NC_141625.1, read on the forward strand.
TCATTGCCTTCAAGTCATTTTTGAATAAGTTCCTATAGGTATTCTTGGATGATTTGTGCATCCATTGCAACAAGAAAGACCACTTGAAATGTCTTGAAGCAGTTCTAATCAAATGCAAGGAGTATGGCATCATCCTAAATCCAACAAAATGCGAGTTCATGGTTACCCATAGAGTTGTTTTGGGACACATCATTTCTCAACATGGGATTGCAACAACTGACATGGACAAAATCAAAATCATCATGGAATTGCCTCCTCCTACAAATTACAAAGGTGTACAGGTCTTTATGGGACATGCTGGCTACTATGGAAGATTTATCTTGCGGTATGCCATGATAGCTAGACCACTTTACAAATTGTTGGTGGAATTCTTATGGACAGAAGAATGTGACCAAGGCTTTGAGCTTTTAAAGTGGCACCTAATCACAACTCCCATACTTATATCTCCCAATTGGGATATTGATTTTCATGTTCATACTGATGGCTCCAAGTATGCGATTGGTAGTGTGCTTTGCCAACCTAGTGAACATAAGAAGGACTACCTATTCTACTTTGCCAGTCGCAACAAATCAATATGCAGACATCAACTATACCACCACCAAAAGAGAGGCCCTAATAATGGTGTATAGTGTTAAGAAATTCCAACACTATATATTGGCAAATGATTTTGTCTTCTACACCGACCATCAAGCATTGCTTTATCTGGTAAACCATCCATGTACAATAGGAAGAATAACTAGATTCCTCCTCTTGCTTCAAGAATTCCATTTCAAAATAGTGGTTCGCAAAGGCACCCAACACTACATTGCCAATCACTTGTGTCGTGTTAAGTCAGAGAAGAATCTCCACTGAAGTAGAAGATGACTTGCCAGATGCAACACCATTTCAAATAAATGTTGTTCCAAAATGGTGTGCAGATATCATTGGGTACTTAATGCCTAGAATACCACCCCCGAAATGAAAGTAGTGGATGCCAAAAAAGTAATTCTAAAAGTTGCACCCTATCAACTCATAGCAGGATAGCTATACAAGATGGGCAAGGAACAAGATTTAAGGAGATGTGTAATGCCACATGAGATCATGCCAATCCTCAATGAAGTCCATGAAGGCATTGTAGGAGGACACTTCCAAGGGGAAACAACAACAAGAAAAGTCCTTGCAAGCTACTGGTGGCTAACACTTTGGGCAGATGACTATGAATATGTCACAAGCTGTGATGTATGCCAACAAAATACTAAACCACAATACAAGGACTTCAATCCCCTAACAACAGTTGTTGCACAAAAATCATTTGAAAACTGGGGGATTGATTTTGTGGGTCCCATCCAAGCAAAGGGAACACATACATGCTACATCATTGTGGCCACTAATTACTTTACCAAATGGGTTGAAGCTAAAGCAGTCAGAAAGGCAGATGCCAAAAGTACAGCAAGGTTCTTATACAAGCATGTGATCACCCGATTTGAATGCCCCATTGAAATTGTGTTGGATAGAGGCACGTGTTTTGTCAATGAGGCTATCTAAGAACTTTTGACAAGCTTTATGGTGGTAATCCATAGAAAAAGCACATCCTGCTACCCCTAAGGGAATGTACAAGCTGAATCTAGCAACAAAATATAATGCATTATCCTCACTAAGGTAGTAGAGCCAAAGTGTTTTAAATGGGCAAAGAAACTAAATGCAGCCTTATGGGTATACCGAACCACGCTCAAGGTCAGTACAGGGAATATAGCTTTTCAATTGGTGTATGGCCTTGAAGTTGTGGTCACACTAGAATTTCTAATACCAAGCCTACAGAGAGCAATACAAGAACACATGGGAGATCATGCATCCCTAAAAGAAAGACACTATCAATTGGAGAAGCATATAGAGACCAGATTAGTCACCTACCATGCCATGAAACCAGAAAAACGTAGAAGGAAAGCATGGTTTGATAGAAACCCTAAAGCCAAAGACATCAAGGAAGGTGACCTGGTTTTGCTATACAATGCAAAAGTCCACAAGGGCAAACTCAAATATCAAGCACAAGGACCTTATAGAGTTAAAAAAATGAATCCCATTGGAGTCGTGTTGCTAGAAACATTGGATGGAGTCCAATTCAACACAGCCATAAATGGGAGCTAATTGAAGCACTACCACATCAACACGCAAGCCATCCCCAACACTCAATGAAGATTTGGGAACCCCAAGTCTTCAATAGTTATCGCTAGATTGTTACACGTGCACTCACTAGCATATGCAAATTTTTGCACGTATAGTTTGCACTAGATATGCACATTTTTGCACATATAGGTAGACCTAATCAATTTCCATCTAGGGATGATTGATTCTTAGTTGCCCTATGAAATCCCACAAAAAAGCATATAGTTAGTCCCTACCTAGTCGACAGATCACATGCACTCACATGATTTTGCATAGGTACATAATAGATTGCATCAATAATAGTATCACACACTTTCATTCCATACTCTCAAAGCATGCAATGAATTCACAAGTAGGACAAGAAACTATGCCAAATCTCAAGATGATTTGACAAAGAATCTGTAGCCTCAACAACGAGACCCTTGCCAAACATCACTGCCATCTATTAAATGCACAAATATCACACTTGCATACAAATTGATCTACAAGTTAAATGATCCGGGTGCAATACCATCCAACATGAATGCAAGATAGTAAGAAATTCCAGCCTCAACAATGAGACCCCCACCAAACCTCTTCCCAAGAATAAATGATAAAGTCTGTGGCCTTAGCAATGAGATCTCGCCGTCCAAAAGTTGCAGCCATCTACCTCTCTCAAGTGGCTATAAAGTTCCTAGCTTTAGACCAAAAATTGTGTGGTTCAAAGGCATTATAGCAAGAGCAACTGGCATACCATAAGCTCAACATCCACTGGGTTACACGCATGGCATCCCAACTCCAAAATCAAAATAAGCCATAACCTGAGGACGGGTAATAAAATGTATCGGGGGGTATGTTGTCTCTATGCCAACATGGACATAGGTAGCATAGAATGTGTGTGTAGAGTAGCAGCAAAGCTCCGCTTGTACTTGCATAAGGCTAGGAATAATCCCTCTTAGGAATCCTACATGCATGTTTACATGCAAGTTCTACATATGATTCCTACATGCATGTTCTACATGCAACTCCTACATGGGTCGAAGAACATTAACACGCTACGCTTTTTGTGCTTTTTAGCATTGATAAGATAGCATGAGTTGAAAGCATGCACATTTGAGAATGATTCATATTCATTTGATATTTTTATTTTATAAAATAATGTTTAAGAGTATGTGAATAATCATAACAAGGCATGGCCTTGCGTGGCCTTGCTCTCATCGGAATCCAAGTGAAGTTGAACGACAGTTGGGAGCCTTAGTGAGTAGCTCAGAAAGTGCAAATTCTACAACGGGCGACATGTTTGCACAACCTGATCATCATGGCTTGGAAGGGAAGGAGTGGCAAGCATGGGCTCCACAACTTCAAGGAGGGAAGGAAGCATAAGAGAGAATAGGCTCGAGAGAAGCTAGAGCCACCTCTAGCTCCAACTCTGAAGAAGACTTCCAACAAAAAAGAGAAAGCTGCTACTGCGAGAGAAGCCAGAGCCACCTCCATCTCCAGCTCTAAAGAAGACTACCAAACAAAAAGAGGAAGGAGGCATAGAAGGGAACAAGAAGCAAAAGGCAAAACCCCTCCAAAATAGGATGAGAGTCAACATGCAAGCCTCTTCTACTACTGGTTTGTCCTTGTTTTGTACCTAGAGGTTTGTTTTTCCTCTATGTCTCGTTTCCACATCGTTTATTCTATGTTCAGGGCAATGGAAAGCTCCCAAACTAGAGTATCCAAATCAAAGGAAGTTGTGCCTTATGGAGGAGTCTTTTCATGCTGCATATGGGCTTAGTTGGATCCAAAAACCTTAAAGGAGGTTGATTTGTCCAAGAGGGAGTGGTTGGGCATGTTTAAAACTCCCAAATATCCATTCGTGTATAGAATTAAGTGCAACAATGTTCTTGAAGCATATAAGTACTTTCTTCTTTTCCACAATAAGGTGTACCAAAAACAACGCCCTACTAATATGGAGGTCACAGTGGCCTTTGCGAGGGCATATGCAAAATAGTTTAGCCCCTTGGTTGCGATCAAGCAGAGCAGTTCAATCAATTTTGCATGGGTAGTTTTTGCAGAGTAGCACATCGAGGAATTAAAGAAAAGTGGCTATTTTGAGAGCCACTCCATTAAGTGGAAGAGAAATAATGAAGGAAGTTCTGCAATCCATGATGATGAGGAATATTACTTTCAGGATGACATCCTTGGAACAGATGAGAAGGGCCGTCCTGAAGAACCCCCCGTATCAAGGAGACTATTTACAGGGCATGGCAAGAAAAACAGGGGTCGTATGCTTGTTTGCCACCCACATGTAGAGGAAAACATTATTTCTCTAATTGATCACTTGGATGCTGAACTTAAAACTATTGCACACAAATTGGAGAGGGCAAACACTTTATTAATAGATGCAATGGTTAGGAAGAGGAGTTGGAAAGTGTAAGTGCAGTTGTGAAGCAACTTAGAGCAGAGAAGGATGTTTGAGTTGCAATTGACAATTAAACATCTCTCTAAGATCCTGGTGCCTTTGGACATTGGACATGTTGAGAATGACTTGTTTGATGCCCAGGCATGTGCATCTAACTTTAACTGTCACAAGTCCCATCTTGAGTTGCATTTGTATATATTCATTCAATAATTCTAAGACTTGGTCCATGTTGTATCATGTTGTAAGTTGTAGTTGACCTGCACTCAGAGCATTTGTTAGAGTTGGGAGGCCAGTGTGCTCTAGCTTTGTAGATGCTACATGACTTGAAGAGCAAGGGGCATGCACAGTGTGTACCTGCCCCTCCTCATCCCCGGTGCAGTAAAGGGCCAAATCAATGTTGTAGGGTGGTCAATAGGTTGTGGGATGGCCCTTGAGCATGTCAACGCTATGATATTGGTAAGCTTGCCATGCAAAAATAGCTACCATGTTCTATGCTTTGCCACAACTTGGGCTCATCATGCAGGGCTTCCGGTTGCACCTATGCAATTAATGATGCTGTGAAGACCATGGTTGGGATATTTGTGGACAATGATACCAAAAAACCTCTTGTTGGTATGAAATTTGCAACAAAAATTGTTGACAAGATCTATTTGTTGGTAAAAAGCATGGTGTAAGGTTGAATGTCTCAAGTTTGCTATAATAAAGGTCAAATTCAACATACCTATGTTTTCAGCATAGATGTGATATTACCTCACTTGTGTGTTCACATATCTATCAAAATATATGTTAGCATGTTAGTTAGTGAAAGTGTGTTATTAGCAGGTGTGCTATTAGCACACCTACCATTATAGCATTTGGTATTGTAATTAGCACATCTATCTGTTAGCATAAGGGGAACCATATCCATTAGCACATATTGTTAGCATACGTAATACCATATACATTAGCACAACATCTATTAGCACATCTATCCATTAGCATACATGGAACCAAATTTCTATTAGCACAACTTATGTTAGCACATATATCTATTAGCATTCATGGAACCATATCCATTAGCATATATTGTTAGCATACGTGGAACCATATCCATTAGCACATCTGTTAGCACATATATTATTAACAGGTTTTTTATTAGCACTTTTAGCATATCTATTATTAGCATATGTGCTAATTATCATCTATTATTAATATATCTATCATTAGCATATGTGCTACTTAGCATATGTACTAATTAGCATATATATTATTATCATGTATGTTATTAGCAGATTTGTGCTATTAGCATATTGTTAATAGCACATCTATTATTGGCATATGTACTAGTTAACATATCAGCTATTCTGTTAGCATATCTACTAATTAGCATATCAATTACTAGCATATATGTTATTAGCATATGTGCTAATGAGCATATCAACTACTAGCATATTCATTATTACCATATGTGTTAATTATCATATACGTTATTAGCATATATGCTAATTATAATATCATTGAGCACATATGTTATTAGCATATGTAAAATTGGCACATCTGTTATTTGCATGTATGCTAATTACCATATATATCTATTTGTATCGTTAAATCCACACATGTGTTTCCACTATTACTTTAAACTATATTGTGCAGATATAGATGGTGATGAAGAGGACAGCTCTACTGACCCTAAACACCTTGGAGAGGATTTTGTTGCAAAGAAGGACCTTGGAAAGGTGGCTATAACAAATGAATTGGGTGGAGAGGAGAACTTTCCCCCAAAGGTCGTCCCCATTAAAGAAGTTTCTGGTAATGTTCCCATGCCTAAAGATGTGGATGTGACAACAGATGATATTACTGAGGTATTGAATGACTTGAGAAAGCATGAGAAGCAATTGGAGGCATCAGTTACTTACTGTCCAAATGAACATGGGGGTGATGACAGTCCCTTGGAAAACGTGGTTGCCAGGCTAGGCAAGAAGAAGAAGTCCACTTCTACCTCTCTAATTGAACCCTTAAAGAGACAAAATATGCCATCCAACACAACGGAGGATGCTATTGTTAAGATAGTTGTTCAACCACGTGTATGCAAGAAGTTGTGACATACAATGTCTTGTTGTTGAGGTCCATACCAGGGTGGAACCAAGGATCCAGCCTGTGTGGTGCTCTTCTACTTTTGAAAACCTTATATGTTGTTTAGTAGATCCCATAGTTGTAACTTGGTCTCCTACAGTTGTAAAGACTTCTTAGTCCTTTTTATATAAGATAAATAAAATACCTTATTTTGAGGAAACCCCTTGTAAAATTGTTCTCTTACCATGGCAACCCCCATTTGACATATATTTGAAGCTAACTAGCTTATGTTCTATGGTACTTTACTCGGACTACTAGATATTCTACGCAGCGCACAAGTTATGCTATTGGGCGCAAACTGGTATATGTATGGTCCCAACTACCCTATGTTAGTTAGCATTCCTGCATCGAGTACTAACTTGGCAGACTTCTACTAGTGTGCTAGTTAGATAGCAATTTTAAGCTAATGCTTTATTGATAGAAAAATACTAGCTAGAGGTACTCCACTTATTTCAGCTTCGTTGTCGGATTGTCGTTTTTTGTAGATCCATCAAAATGTAACAGAGTTGCACACTCTTCAACTCTAGAGCTACAGGATGGAATTGCAAAAAAGGTTGATAACATCGTGAAAGACCTTATAGATGTAGGATATGACCCAGAAGATATTGCAACTATGGATATCCAAGATGACAATCCCTCGAATCACCTGTTGAAAAGGATGCTAAGGAATAAGGTCCGGGATATCCTAGGTTCTAGGGTCATTTCCACAACATAGTATACTAGGGTGTGTGGAGTGCAGTGCAGAGCTGTTGTATCCAAGCCATTTGGGCTATATATTGGGGTGTGTAGAGTACAACACAGAGCTGTTGTATCAAATCCATTTAGGCTAAGTAAATTTTGGGATATTTATATGTCTGTATGTGATTTTATATGGCTCATTTTTATTTTTCCAATATATGAATTTATATATCTAATGTTATATGTCTAGCTTTATATGATTCACTATGACTTTTGATGGTTGATTATGATTGTACGTTTATATGTTTATTATGGTACATTATGCTCATATGTTTATCTCAAATCTAACTATGATATGCTTAAATCTATTTAGGTTTTTTTAAATCTATTTTTTCTTGAATATAAATTTGTTCAAAATTGTTTAAATCTATATTTAAATGTGTATTTTAAATTCATGTCATTGGAGAGAGAGCGAGTCCACATGAGAGAATACTCCGACTCAACAAGGATTCCAGGTAATGGAGCAAGAAAGCTTGTGGTGGTTGTGTTTGAGTGTTTATGAGAGACAGATAGTCCATGCACTATAATGTCTCCTGTAGTAGCAGCAGAGTGAGTGAGAGGGAGGACAACAATTTTTGGCAATGGAACAAGTAAGAGAAAGATTGTGCCTCTCTTAGAGAGAGAGCTAGTGATGAAGCAGGCAGGATGAAGACTACACCTCTGTGCATGTGAGAGTGAGAACAAGGATTCTAGGTAATGGAGCAGGAAGGAGGAAGCTTGTGGTGGTTGTGTGTGAGTGTGTATGAGAGACAGATACTCCATGCACTATAATGTCGCCTGTAGTAGCAGCAGAGTAAGTGAGAGGGAGGACAACTATTTTTGGTGATGGAACAAATAGGAGGAAGATTGCGCCTCTCTTAGAGAGAGAGCTGGTGATGAAGCAGGTAGGATGAAGACTGCACCTTTGTGCATGTGAGAGTGAGAACTAGAGAGAGAGAGAGAGAGAGGGGGGGGGGGGAACTATAACTGAAATTCAAATTCAAAAGATAGATACACTCCATGTATGGGCTAAGTGTAACTACTAATTAACATTATGCTCACTTACAAACAAAGCCAAAACATGCTATTCAATTGTGCTTCTTAGCATTGTCCATAGACATGCTTTTTTGAGCAGGTTAACGTGCTTCCACCCACATGCATGTTCTACATGCAAGTTCTACATGACACTCCTACCTGCAAGTTCTATACATGATTCCTACATGCAGTTTCTACATGCAACTCCTACATGCAACTGCTACATGCAACTCTTACATGCAACTTCTACATGCAAGTCCTACATGTAGTTCCTGCATTCAACATGCAACTCCTACATGCAAATTCTATATGAAAGTCTTACATGTAGAGAGAGTATTTCTTACAATTCCTACATGTAGAGAGAGAAGCTATTTAACTTGTATAAATATCCCATAATGGAATGAAACCTACACTCTTTGGGGCATTGTGTTGAGTTCTACTTTGGTATTCCAAGCAATTGTCTCCAAGTGTCCATGCTTCCTTGCACTCTACATCCAAAATCATATCCTAACGTTGCAACTCCTCATCCCCTCTCCTTGCAACCCCTCCTCTCCCTCTCCTCCTCTCAACTCCTCCTCCCTCCTCCTCCCTTCTCCTCCCTCTCCTCCTCCCTCCTCCTCCCTTATCCTCCCTCTCCTCCTCTCTCCTCCTCCTCCCTTCTCCTCCCTCTCTTCCTCCCTTGTCCTCTCTCTCCTTCCCCCCCATGCTCTTATACCTTCTTCCTCTCCCACTCCTATGCTCCCCCTAAACCCTTAGTCCCTCAACCCTTGACCTCCATGATCTATGAGGAGGTGAGTTCTCCGCCATGTACTCTACCCTAAACCTTGGGTACTCCTTCTTACCCTTAAACCCCTTTTGAACCCTGGAACCTCTTCTAAACCCTGGACACTCTTCTAAACCTAAGAACCTTCTTCTAAACCTTGGAAACTCCTTTTGAGCCCTGAACCTCCCTCTAACCCTTAAAATTCCCTTAGTACCCTTCCTCAAATATTGCTTCTAGACCCTGGGTGTCTCATCTCATGAACATGATATATTTTGACCATTTAGAGGGTGTTCTCTCATAGGTTGCTACTACTACCAATGTTCAGAGTTCAGGCACTTTTGATGATGATGCTCAAAGTTTCTCATTTCAGGTTCCCACATGCATCTATAGGAGGACTTGAAGTGCCATGTTGGCCTTCTGTCTCTGAATTATTGGAAGTTCTCTTCTTTTTTCACTGCATCCATAGCTAATGGACTAGTTGGACTACAAGAAGGATAAATCTTATGATGTACAAAGGTTTTTTATAATAATATAATCATTCTTTTTTTCCTCAAAAAAAATCAAAATGAGTACCTATTGGAAGTCTACTCAATAGTAGATCATATGTCAAATTATAGCTATGTTTGTTGTTGTTTTGATGTGTCCACAAGTCTTGGAGATTGTTTGGTTCATTTATGCAGTACTTATATGAGGTAACATTTCTATAGGCTCATCTATAAACTATGAAACTTCAAGTGGAAAATCTAGATGCATAGCTACTCTTTGATATACTTATGTGAGATATGGGCTTTCTATAGACTTAGTTGTTTATTGTAAAACTTCAAGTGGGAAATCACATAAGCATTGCTACTCTTTTATTTATTTACATCTCAAGATAGATAAGCTATGCTTAGGGCGATCATCTATTACTATTCTTTGGGTGATGAAAGATACCTCCTATAGTAGAGCAATGGTGAATGGAAGAAAATTTCTATTAAAATTCCTTGCATTTCTTTGCTCCACATAGCCCCTTGGCATATTCAATTTTATGTCAATAAATTCATCAACATATAACATAGAGACCAAAATTGTAACATAGTAGATCAATACAATGCTAATATATTAATTAACATTGGCACTAAAGATTTCATAGACTTTGAGAAGACCTCAAAATTTTCCATGATGCCAAGGTATGCCTCATAGATGCTAGTCCATGGCATCCATTGATGACTACCAAACCCCTGCTACAACCATCCCCTTAGTCTTCTATTGTATTAGCCATTTTGGTCCTAGTAATACCTAAGGGACATGCAATAGTACGTGCAAGGTGGATATAAAACCCTTCGAGGTTCTTACAAAAATTAATAAAATGTGTAGCATAATAAGCCACATGAAAAACTCTATCAACTTAATCAATCTAGAATTTTTCAAACTTCACCAAAATTCTTGGTTAGTAAGTGTTTAACATAATGCACCACATGAAAAACTCCATCGATATTGGTTAGTTCAAAGTTTTCATTTTTACTAGAGC